>NC_084572.2:23979302-24159302 GCF_033978685.3 Nerophis lumbriciformis | reverse complement strand
CGTTTGGTCCAGCTGGCCGGGAAAGTTGTTTCAAGTTGATTTTGGGTGAGCAGTCCATTTATGTCCGCTTAGCTTGACTCCGAGTTCCACGTTTATACCCGCAAGTCATGCCGACCTCTCTCCCGGCTCCCGTCTGTGCCAACATTTCACCCTTTCTTCGTACTCGCTTCCATAAGCAGCAGTTCATCCCCCGTGTATTCAGCTTCAAAAAGATAAGGTTGTGAATCCTCAATTGTCTAAAAATAGCTGTTTTTGTGATCTGTTACCAAGTCTGCCATGATTAGAACACACTCACGGAAATGCGCTGCTATGGAAATGGAAATAAATGCGGGGGGAAAAAGTTCTGGTAATGCATAAAATGACTAAAATAGGGTAAATATTGAACATACTACATATTCTTACTAACGTGTCTGTTACTACCCATTATCTACCGCTTGTCCCTTACAGGGCCAACACAGATACAGACAACATTCACACTCACATTCATTCACTAGGGACAATTTAGTGTTGTCAATCAGGTGTCTGTTACTACATACATACATACATACATACATATACATATATATATGCATACATATACATATACATATACATATATATATATATATATATATATATATATATATATATATATATATATATACATATATATATATATATATATATATGCATACATATTATATATATATATACACACACACAGGTAAAAGCCAGTAAATTAGAATATTTTGAAAAACTTGATTTATTTCAGTAATTGCATTCAAAAGGTGTAACTTGTACATTATATTTATTCATTGCACACAGACTGATGCATTCAAATGTTTATTTCATTTAATTTTGATGATTTGAAGTGGCAACAAATGAAAATCCAAAATTCCGTGTGTCACAAAATTAGAATATTACTTAAGGCTAATACAAAAAAGGGATTTTTAGAAATGTTGGCCAACTGAAAAGTATGAAAATGAAAAATATGAGCATGTACAATACTCAATACTTGGTTGGAGCTCCTTTTGCCTCAATTACTGCGTTAATGCGGCGTGGCATGGAGTCGATGAGTTTCTGGCACTGCTCAGGTGTTATGAGAGCCCAGGTTGCTCTGATAGTGGCCTTCAACTCTTCTGCGTTTTTGGGTCTGGCATTCTGCATCTTCCTTTTCACAATACCCCACAGATTTTCTATGGGGCTAAGGTCAGGGGAGTTGGCGGGCCAATTTAGAACAGAAATACCATGGTCCGTAAACCAGGCACGGGTAGATTTTGCGCTGTGTGCAGGCGCCAAGTCCTGTTGGAACTTGAAATCTCCATCTCCATAGAGCAGGTCAGCAGCAGGAAGCATGAAGTGCTCTAAAACTTGCTGGTAGACGGCTGCGTTGACCCTGGATCTCAGGAAACAGAGTGGACCGACACCAGCAAATGACATGGCACCCCAAACCATCACCCAACCATGCAAATTTTGCATTTCCTTTGGAAATCGAGGTCCCAGAGTCTGGAGGAAGACAGGAGAGGCACAGGATCCACGTTGCCTGAAGTCTAGTGTAAAGTTTCCACCATCAGTGATGGTTTGGGGTGCCATGTCATCTGCTGGTGTCGGTCCACTCTGTTTCCTGAGATCCGGAGTTAGGGTTGCGTGTATTTTCAATATACGTTCAGGGTTAAGAAGGTTAAAAACAAAACAAATTGTGCGTGCAGCAGCATTCGTGAGGGAGAGGGAGAGACAGAGAGAGTGAGAGAGTTATGATGAACGCGCATGCGTTGTCAGGCTCTGCTTTTTATCGATTTATCAGGTTTAATTTTTTATTATCTATAGCAGGGGTGTCAAAAATGTGTATTTTTGAAACATTTTCCTTGTTTTATTTGGCAAGTTGAAAGAACATGGCGCCAGTATGCTGTTTTTTTTCAATAAAATACTGGAAAGGATAGAAATGTAGTTGGTCTCTTTTATCCAATTATTACTCGATTAATCGAAGTAATAATTGACAGATTAATCTATAATATATTTATATTATATATATATATATATATATATATATATATATATATATATATATATATATATATATATATATATATATATATATATATATATTAGGGCTGCAACCAACGATTAATTTGATAATCGATTAGTCAATTATATATATATATATACTTGCAGTGTATATATAAAATGTTGGAGGGTTTTAAAGTTGTTTTAGAGGGCTTTGAAGGCTACAACGGTGCCTCCCATTAGCCACATCTTTCAAGAATTTTTATAAATTTTAGAATCTTAAAAAAAAAAAAAAAAAAGTTGTGTGTTCTTGTCTCATCATGATTATGAAGGATAGGCAAAATTACCAAAAAAGTGCAGTTCCCCTTTAACTATCAAGGAAACATTTTACCGCCTCTTCCACACTAAAAACAAAACAAAGTCACAAAACGTCACAGGCTCTAAACTTTAAAAAAGCAATCTGTCCATGTGAAATTAAACTGCTTTTACTTCATTTTTGGCAAGTACAGTATTTTTTGGACCATAAGGCGTACTGCCGATGAGCGAGTCTATTCAGGTCTATTTTCACACAAAAGACGTATTAAAGGGGTCATATTATGATTTTTTTTCTACATTTAAAACACTGCCTTGTGTTTTACATAAGTTGTAATGGTGGTTCTTTGGTCAAAATGTTGCATAGATTATGTTTTAAAGACCATTTTCCAGCCGCTTTCTGGCCGTCTGTTCAAGTTGAGCCGTTTGGTGGGCGGTCTTATTTACTTGGCTCTACTTCGATAGTGTCTTCTCCTCGTCATCTTTGTTGTACTGGTAGCTTTTAGCGCTTCCATAGCGAGTCTACTGACAGATACAGGTTAGAACTGTGCGCTACGTTATATTAGAAATGGAAACAGCGGAGGATGAACGCCCCACAACAAGATAGAGAATAAGAAGATTATTGACTACGACGCAGAGTACAATGGCGAACAGGCGCAAATGTTCGGGACTTGTGCGAATTCCAAATACACATCAGCAAGTACCAATAGGTAAGAAGTTGGTTTTGCATAATATTGCAAAACAAAACACCAGATAATGTCACCTAATAGGTGCCATTTTGGGGTCCTTATACACACACCATAATATGTATATTGTTGAAGCACAGTACGTCTGACTACTGTAGCAGTAATGCTCCATGTTCCATCAAGCGGTGCGACTTCGTAGCTTACCAAAACTGTACTTAAACATTCTGACAGATTTTTGAGCGCCATGTGTAATGTTCTATATTCTCAATTAACATCAAAGTTTTGGGCTTGCTTTCCACATGTACGTGCTAGCATCATTTATTGAACAGGCGTAAGCCTGCTGTTCACATGTATCTCTTATTAGTGACTGCCATCTACTGGTCGCACTTATTATTGCATTATGTACCAAATAAAATTGCTTTGATGTCGGTAAGCACAAAACAGTCAGAAAAATACAGGATTCCTGGTTAGCTTACCCAAAGGGATTGCACACTTGAGAAGCTGAACTGAAAACTTAGGCTTCCAGTCTTACTTGCCTATCTTGCACCACAGAACTCAGCCTGTGCGCATTCAAAGCCTTAGTTAGAAATTGAAGAACTCTTTTTAAAAATATAAACTTCTCACTATGGGGGTTAAAAAAATCTGAGGGAGCCACAACAAGGAGGCAGAAGAGCCAAATGGGGCTCCAGAGGGTTGCAGACCCCAGCCCGAGACAGTGTCTTATGTATGAACACTTTCTTTCCATATCACGATGCTCCTGCTAGGGGCCGACACCCCCTCCTGCTGCCATCTGTCCACGTCTGTCCAGTGTCTTCTTTCATTTCCAATAGCTAGAAGGCAGCCGAGCTAAGATAATAATGCTCACTTTTGATCAACATTGTCAAAAAGTGTTCATTTAATATTGTGTAGTGTTGCAACAAAGCTGTTGGTTACTTTAACATGAGGGGCAAGATACATTAGAAACTCTACACAGTAAAATAAATCTTAAACATGGGAAAGAATAGCAAACCCTACTTACTTGGTTGTCCTTATCGATGCGTTTCTGCTCCCGCAGCCTATTGACAGCACTATGAGGGATGTGGGGGCTACTCCCCTTTCGGCCTGCGGATCCCGGCGCTAAAGAAATCCGTGACAGCACCCTCAGGAGTCGCTGATTCTCGTGATCGATGCGTCGAACCTCGTTATTGTTGAAGGTGTAGTTCTTCCTGCATGGCCGTCCTCGCCAGTGAAGAACCAAGTTCTCCTGAATAAAACTATCAGGATCAAACTCGGTCTGAGAGTCTGCAAAAAAGCCAAGAGAGATATCATTACATTTGTGTTCATACAAATGAGCACGCGGAGATTCATAGGCAGAAAGGTCCAAAAAGAGTTATACAAGTTTTCCGGTGACGTGTCTTGTTTAATTTATAAATACTTTAAAATATTTTTGCCAATTAGATCCTTGGATTCTTATTTCTTCAATTTAGAGATGTTATTAGTATTTTTTTATTTTCTTAGTTTATTGTATTGATCTTACAAAATAAATTGTGTTATTTTGCTCTATCAAAACAATCCACAAACTAAATTCATTTTTTGTTTTTGTGACCTGAAAGGTTTGTCGGGCTGCAACAATTAGCCAACAAAATTGATGTTGTGTTGCTTCGATTCATACAAGTGTAAAAATATCGGTAACTTTTAATACACAGACATCAGGAGTTTTTATTTTTTATTAAGGCATACATGTCAAAAAGTGCAATGTCAATATTATGTGCATTTATTTGAAAAAAGAATGAAAGTTATGGCAAGCAGAAAAATCTTTGATTGAACTATTTTCCCTAAACTACACATTAAAACTATTAAGTGAAATGTACTTGAATAATCTAACTATTGGATAGTTAACTCAATTACTAAAATAATCTATACTAATTGGAATAGCATCTGTATATGTATTCTAGTTTGTTATTTTGATCTTCAGAAAAGTGTTTAGTTGCTATGAAAATAAAGTGATTCAAATGTAGTTTTGACAAACTAGATCAGGGGTGTCCAAACTTTTTCTACCGAAGGCCGAAACATGAAGAATGAAAACATGCAGTGGCCATTTTGATCTTTATAATTTTCAAAAGTCCTGACTTAACGTGTGGACAATGCTGAAGAAACAAGTCCATGTCAGAAAACCAACACATTTAGCTGAACTGCACTAATTTTGTCAAGAGTGGTCATAAATTCAACCAAAAGCTTGCCAGAAGCTTGTGAATGGCTACCAAAAGCGCCTTATTGCAGTGAAACTTGCCAAGGGACATGTAATCAAATATTAACATTGCTGTATGTATACTTTTGACCCAGCACATTTGGTCACATTTTCAGTAGACCCATAATAAATTCATTAAAAAAAAAAAAAAAAATTCATGAAGGTTTTTTGTGACCAACAAGTATGTGCTCCAATCACTCTATCACAAAAAAATAAGAGTTGTAGAAATTATTGGAAACTCAAAGACAGTCATGACATTATGTTCTTTACAAGTGTATGTAAACTTTTTACCATGACTGTATACTTACAGCATGTATATAAAACGTTGATGGAGGTGTTTGGATGTTTTTTAAGCGCTGTATAGGCAGAATGGAGAAACTCCTATAGGCTACATTGTAGGTGGACTTTTTGCTCGCATTTATTTACTAGTTATAGTGCATAAAAAAAATTACATTTGTTCTTGTCTTACATAAAGATTGTGAATGATACGCAAAATTCCTGAAAAAATGCAGTTTCCCTTTAAAAAAACAGGGGTCCCAGACACACGGCCCGCGGGTCAATTGCGGCCCGCGAGACCTTATTTTGCGGCCCGCACCTTAATATGAAAATCTAATGTTAGTGCGGCCCGCGAGTTTTATATGAATGGCGCTTGACAGCGTCATACTTGCCAACCCTCCTGATTTTTCCGAGAGACTCCCGAATTTCAGGGCAACCAATCTCTCGAATATCTTCACCCAAAACAACAATATTAAGGGCTTGCCGTGATGTCACTACCTTTAGCACCCTCTACAACCTGTACAAACAGCGTGCCAGCCCAGGCACATGTTGTATTTGGCTTCTGTACACACACGCAAGTGACTGCAAGACATACTTGATCAACAGCCACACAGGTCACACTGAGGGTGGCTGTATAAACAAGTTTAACACTGTTGCAAATATGCGCCACACTGTGAACCCACACCAAAACAAGAATGACAAACACATTTCGGGAGAACATCCGCACCGTAACACAACATAAACACAACAGAACAAATACCCAGAATCCCATGCAGCCCTAACTCTTCCGGGCTGCAATATACACCCCCCGCTACCACCAAACCCCGCCCCCCAACATGTTGTGTTACGGTGCGGATGTTCTCCCGAAATGTGTTTGTCATTCTTGTTTGGTGTGGGTTCACAGTGTGGCACATATTTGTAACAGTGATAAAGTTGTTTATACGACCACCCTCAGTGTGACATGTATGGCTGTTGATCAAGTATGCCTTGCAGTCACTTACGTGTGTCTGCAGAAGCCTCATACAACATGTGACTGGGCCGGCACGCTGTTTGTATGGTGAAAAAGCGGACGCGGCGACAGGTTGTAAAGGACGTTAAAGGCAGTGCTATCACGGCACGCCCTTAATATTATTGTCCGGGTGAAAATCGGGACAAATTCGGGAGAATGGTTGCCCCAGGAGATTGTCGGGAGGGGCACTGAAATTCGGGAGTCTCCTGGAAAAATCGGGAGGGTTGGCAAGTATGTTGCTAGGGCGGGATTAGCCATTCAAAGAAGGTGAATTCATTAAAAAGTGCATGTTAGATTTTTTTAAGAAATCTTTTCTTGCGGCCCAGCCTCACCCAAATTCTGCATCCAGTGGCCCCCAGGTAAATTGAGTTTGAGACCCCTGCTTTAAAAACAAGGTTGACAGTTGTGCAGTACTCACAATTATCCGCATGGAGCCCATCTGCGTGAAGGATGCTGCTGTGGCCGCTAGGGGGCGCACTCTCCCTAGACCTCTGTCCGTCGTCAGGCTCCTCTGAGCGCGGTTGGCAAAAGGGGGAGCAGCCAGGACTCGCCTCGTCTTCCGGCGTGTAGTCGGAGTCATCCGCCAGGGACAGCCCCATGTCTGACGACTTGCTGGGGATCATGTCTGAAGGCTCCTGGCCTCTGGAGCCCCCCACCGAGCTGTAGTGGCTTAAGGTGGAGGAGAGACTTTTCGAGCGTTTTCCTCGGCTGCCTTTCCTGGAGGACTGCTCGGTGAATTCATCCGACGACGTCGGATAAGGTCGCCGCGGCTCTCGGGAGTAGTCGGTGCCGCTGTCACTGTCGTCCGCCGCGTCGCTTCCCAGGAACGCCATAAACGCGTCGCTGGGCGGTGGAGCGGGCAACTCTTGCGCCGCATTATTTTCCTGGCTTCCGGCGGCCTGTCTGCCTCCGTCTCTGTCGTCGTCGCTGTCGAAGAAGGAGTGGTCGACGGCACCCTCCAGGTCGCTGGGGTTAAACATGGCCGCCCAAGCGACAACCGAGCACCGCGGTCACGATTCAAAAACAAGGCACGAGCTCACTGACTGCGTCCACTCCCACGGGTCTGGTGACGTCACTTCCTGGCAACGGTTTCCATGCGGTCTTGTTGCCAGACGGGTGGCTTCTTAGGGCGCATTTCAGTCCCTCGGAGGGCGCTACAACTCTTGTAAAACAGCTCACCATCGCTCTTACGAATGCCGTGAAAAAGCGACAACAGCTTTAGTTAAAGCCGAACACGAGTACCGGCTAAAAGTTACATCATTGTATGAGTTTTACGAATCAAAGGCCTTTACGCGTTGATGTCAGCGGATTGAAAGGATTATTAGTATTATGCCACACGCTGACGCAGACCACGTCTGAGTGCAATTGCACCGTTTGTCCACCAAGTGTCACTCGCCACTGTCCTAGCAGTATTTATTACGTACTGCAATGGCTTAGAGCAGGGGTCGGGAACCTTTTTGGCTGAGAGAGCCATGAAAGCCAAATATTTTAAAATGTATTTCCGTGAGAGCCATTTAATATTTTTTAACACTGACAACAACTAAATGCGTGCATTTTTAAGTAAGACTAACATTTTTAGAGTATAATAAGTCTCTTATTTTTATTTTTTTTACGTTTTAAAACATGTTTATTTTTGTAAGGCAGGGGTGTCAAACAGACGGCCCGAGGGCCCGGATCAGGCCCGTGAACAGGCTTTATCCGGCCCGCGGGATGAGTTTTTTTTTTTTTTAATTAAATCAACATAGAAAAAAACACGATACACTTTCAACTAGTGCATCAACCCCAAAAAAAAAAACCCTCCCTCCCCCATTCACACTCATACACACCCACTCACACAAAAGGGGTCTCTTATTTTTAATAACATTGTTATTCTGAAGTTAACCAATAATAAATAAAAAATACTTCTTACCATTTATGCGACTTCTTGAACAGGTGCGGTTTTCTATTTTGAACATTATTTTTAACACTGATTACCAGCGGAATTATTCATTATTTATCGTGTTAAGCAATGTCAGCTACTTCCCTCAGGCCGTAAGACTCTTGAACGCATTAAAATAATCCCCTCAATTCCCCCCAAAAATGGATTAACTCGCTGGAATATAAAGACAATATAACATACATCTATAAACGTGGATGCATTTGCAAAAGTGCAATATATTTATCTGTACGGTAATCTATTTATTTATATCTGCACCTTATTGCTCTTTTATCCTGCACTACCATGAGCTAATGCAACAAAATTGTGTTCTTATCTGTACTGTAAAGTTTAAATTTGAATGACAATAAAAGGAAGTCTAAGATTTATCTGAGAGCCAGATGCAGTCATCAAAGGAGCCACATCTGGCGCGAGAGCCATAGGTTCCCTACCCCTGGCTTAGAGTTAGACCAGTGTTTTTCAACCATTTTTGAGCCAAGACACATTTTTTTCATTGAAAAAATCCCGAGGCACACCACTAGCAGAAAACATTAAAAAAAATTACAACTCTGCAGCGGATAGACAATAAAAAGTCGTTCTCACAATTGTTGGATATACATTCACACCAAAACCAAGCATGCATCACTATAGCTCGTCTCAAAGTAGGTGTACTGTCACCACCTGTCACATCACGCCGTGACTTATTTTGAGTTTTTTGGTGTTTTGTGTAGTGTTTTAGTTCTTGTGTTGCGCTCTTATTTTGTTGTCATGTCATGTACGGATGTACTTTGTGGACACCATCTGCTGCTCCACACGCTGTAAGTCTTTGCTGTCGTCCAGCATTCTGTTTTTGTTTACTTTGCAGCCAGTTCAGTTTTAGTTTAGTTTTGCATAGCCTTCCCTAAGCTTCAATGCCTTTTCTTAGCGGAACTCGGCTTTTGTTTATTTTTGGTTTAAGCGTTCAATACCTTTTTACCTGCACACTGCTTCCTGCTGTCGTCTGCATATTGTGACTACGACAAACCATGTTCCCGACATCCACAAAGCAATTAGCTACCTGCTGCCACCTACTGATATGGAAGAGTATGACGCGGTTACTCTGCCGTGCTCTAGACAGTACAGACAGCAACGGCACATTATTTGCGGATTATAATTACTGGTTTGCAAAAAAATATTTTTAACCCAATTAGGTGAAATGACATCTCCCACAGCACACCAGACTGTATCTCACGGTACACTAGTGTGCCGCAGCACAGTGGTTGAAAAACACTGGCTTGGACCTAGGGTCTAAAAGTAATTTTAGCTCAGGGGCCGCATGGAGGAAAATATATTCCCAAGTGGGCCGGAATGGTAAAATCATGGCATGATAACTTAAAAATAAAGACACCTTCAGGTTGTTTTCTTTCTTTTAACAGTCATAAACAAGGGATTACTGTACATATGTTTAAAAAATAAATCCAATAGCATTAAACCATATACCATTGTTCTGGTATGCATAATATACAACTTTATTGTCATTACAGGGAAATGTTGGTGAGCGGATGTAAAAATGTATTGCAGATTAATATGGCTTGTGGGAATGCCGTGTTCAGTATTACTAACAATGTGTAATAAGCCAGCGAGTCAGATGTAAATACATCACACATTTTTCCTGTCCTTGTTTACTGTTTTTCCCCTCCTCATCTGGAGAGTTTAGTTTGACATGTACACAATTGGAGTCACATCCCATCAATAAAGAGAGCATGCAGGTATCGACGAGCTGGAAGAGGACAAGAAGAAGAGAAGATGGCGCAGAGAAGGACTTTTTTGATATTATGATTTTAATAGTAATATTAATTGGACCTTGCATGACATTTAACCATCAACTATTTTTAATGTATTCATACTGAAGGGGATTTTTTTTTTATTACCATTGTGGTGCCTCCTGATTTCTATACTGCCTATTGGTTCTGCTCACTCTTAAAACATGTGAACAAAACACTCATATGTGGAGATGTATATCGTTACAATTTTATCAATAGAGGCGGCAGGACATGGGTAGAGCAGCCGTGCCAGAAACCTGAGGGTTGCAGGTTCGCTCTCCGCCTCTTGCCACCCAAATCACTGCCGTTGTGTCCTTTGGCAGGACACTTGACTCTTGCCCCAGTGCTCACACTGGTGAATGAATGATGAATGATAGGCGGTGGTCGGAGGGGCCGTGGGCGCAAACTGACAGCCACGCTTCAGTCAGTCTACCCCAGGGCAGCTGTGGCTATGAAAGTAGCTTACCACCACCAGGTGTGAAAGAATGATGGGTTCTCACTGCTCCGTGAAGCGCTTTGAGTGTCTAGAAAAGCGCTATATAAATCTAATCCATTATTATTATCAATACTGATACCAATATCGATATTTGTTATCGATACTAGAATAGAATAGATAGAATACAATACGATATGTAATTATCGGCGTAAATAATGTAAAAAAAAAAACTTTTTATTACCAATTTTTTATCAGCAGGAGAGGTTGTACACCACCAACATCATGTAATATATTATAGCAGAGAAGTCCTGCTTTTTACAATTACACTCAGCTAGATATGATATTTATGTATGGTATACATGTGCAGAGCACAGATCTTTTACATGATATATCATATCTGATATAAAAATCAATAAAATCTATTAGCATGATAGGTGGGTGTGCATTTCAGCAAGGTGTGTTTTGATAGTCCTGCAAACGCGGCACGCTGGTGTGACAGTAACTTTATCATTTTTTCACTTTTATCAGTGCATTAATATTGGCCTGTGGATTACTGGATCCCTATGAAAACAGTTGATGAAGTGCGGCAGCGGTGGCCGTGAGTAAACTTTTAGCGTGCGTGATTTTAAGGGACTTTTGAGGAAGAAATATTGTTGTTACAGACTTTTGTGTGGCGTTGCCTCCTTATTTGTGACTATTCCAAACTGATCAGATCGTACACTGAATGTGACAGCATGTCATAATTACGACTGTCAGCTGGAAAAAACAAAAAAGTACCCACAGCCGTATCATTGGTTCAGAGTCATAATGATCCTCCTGGACCGACCCAATTAGGATCCGGTACCAAAAACTACCAAAGCATCCCTACTTATATGACCTTTGGCCTCTGAGGAAGACACATGTTATAATATGCGCCTTGATCCCAAAACTCAGGTCCTTTCCAGCCACACCAGCCCTACATGAAAAGTTAAGACACAGTTGATTGGTCAACAATGTCTCCAATGACATGTAGAGCAGTGGGAATTATACAATCCATACCTTGTCTGTGATGACCTGCAAGTCCTCTGCTCCTGTGTAATGAGGGTCTAGGATGAGAAAGCGAATCATTCCGGTGGTCTCACTCCAAGCAACACCCAGGATTGTGTGGGCTAAGACACCCCCTCCTGAAAAAAACATTAAAAAAATAACAATTTTATATGTAAATTACCTGTGTTGGTTTGTATTACATATACAGTGCACCCTTCACTTTTTCCCACATTTTCTTACGTTACAGCCTTTCTTCAAATTGGAATAAATAAATGTTTGTCCTCAAAATTCTACATACAATACCCCATAATGACAATGAGAAAAGGTGTTTTTTTTAAATTTGCAAATTTATTCAAATTTAAAAATCGTGTGTACATAAGTATTCACAGCCTTTGCTCAATACTTTGTTGATGCACCATAGGCAGCAATTAGAGCCTCAAGTATTTTTGAATACGATGCCACAATCTTGGCACACCTATCTTTGGGCAGTTTCGCCCATTCCTCTTTGCAGCACCTTTCAAGTTCCATCAGGTTGGATGAGAAATGTTGGTTTTCATTCAGGATGTCTCTGTACATTGCTGCATTTATCTTTCCCTCTATCCTGACTAGTCTCCCAGTTCCTGCTGCTGAGAATCATCTCCACAGCATGATGCTGCCACCACCATGCTTCACTGTAGGTATGGTATTGGCCTGGTGATGAGCGGTGCCTGGTTTCCTCCAAACATGATGCCTGGCAGTCACGCCAAAGACTTCAATCTTTGTCTCATCAGACCAGAGAATTTTGTTTCTCATGGTCTGAGAGTCTTTCAGGTGCATTTTAGCAAACTTTTTACTAAGAAATTGCTTCCATCTGGCCACTCTACCATACAGGCCTGATTGCACTGCAAAAAAGAGCTAGATTTTAAGAAAATAAACACTAAAAACTAGTGAAATTAACTAGCTGCATACACAGATAATTTAACTTGATAAGACATCTTAAATTAAGATTTTTATATCAAGAAATTAAAAGGACTTTTAAGCTAAAAAGTATTTTATTCTAAAACAAGCATTATTCAACTTGCAATTCTTAAATTAAGCATTATCAAGATGTTGCAAGATCTTATAACACAATTTTGTATGTGGGGAAAAAACAAAATATCTTATTTGAATGGTGATTTTCTCAATTTTACAATTTTTAAACTACAATATCAAAAATATAATTATTCATGCTAAAGTTAGGATTAGTTAATGACAAAATATAAGTAAATAGTTCTTAAAACGAGGGAAATGTCGAGAAATTAAATTTTAAATCTTGGCAAGTGGCAAATAATTAGCAGTAAGATGGATTACTGCAGATATGGTTGTCCTTCTGGAAGGTTCTCCTCTCTCCACAGAGGAATGTTGTAGCTGTGACAGAGTGACCATCGGGTTCTTGGTCACCTTCCTTACTACACTAAGATGAATGCAGCAATGTACAGAGACATCCTGGATGAAAACCAATGCTTCTCATCCAACTTGATGGAGCAACAAAGTATTGAGCAAAGGCTGTGAAAACGTATGTACATTGGATTTTTTTATTTTTAATAAATGCAAAAATAAATAAAAAACAGTTCACATTGTCATTATGGGATATTGTGTGTAGAATTTTGAGGACAAAAATAGATGTATTCCATTTTGGAATAAGGGTGTAACATAAGAAAATGTGGAAAAAGTGCAGCGCTAAGAATACTTTCCGGATGCACTGCAGAGGCTGAAATGTGGCAATTATGCAATACTGGTAATCCTCTAGGAACATAAACATTTTAATTATCTTCAAACCTAGACATGGCTTAAAAGTAAAAAAGAAAAAAATACTTTTTTTCCCCTCAAAGTTGTCAAACTTCAGTTCTAAACAAAACTATCAAAAATTGTAATGTTTTTGTTTTTTTTACCCTTTTGATGAGATAATGTCACATGTTTAAATTGGTGAAATAACTAATGTTATGCAAATTTATACTAATTGAAAACTGACAATTGAATCAAAAGGCCTTTAAAGAGTTCAATTTAATTGGTATTTTAAGATATATGAGCGAAAGAGGAAAAAAATATATATACAAAATATTTTTGTGCTTTTTGAAAAATAAAGAACGGCTTTGCTTTGGGATAAAGTATGTCGAATAATAACTGCCCCTGTGTCAAACACCTGTGAAAAGATTTGGACATTGACATTTTTAAATCTAACATCAATTCAAATCCTGTATAATGGGAGTAACAACAAAAAAATACAGCCATAAATACACCAATAAATTCATGAAAGGACAAAAAAAAAAGTCAGTCTTTGTCCCCTGAGGGTTAGACAAACAGGCAAATGTACTTATTAATAACATGATCCTATATACACTAACAATCGCTGTATCAAAAAGACCTTACCAATCATCACAGGGGTCCCTTCAGTGAGGAAGTGGTTGGCCAGTTCTCTTCCTTTGGTCGCCATCTCAGACCCTTGACTGAAAGCACAAGCATGCAACATATAAATCTACAGTATAAATATATGATCAGATCAGCACAGCTGCTATCATTTGGGGTTTCAGTGTTTGTTTTTGGACGGGTACAACAGAGCTTTCGTTTATGTCATAAGAAATTATGTCTTGTTTTTACATCTTATATAATATGATTGGTTTCATTTTGTGCTGCAGTAGTCACACGTGCATGCGCCTCATAACATGCATTGGCGATTAAAAGAACATCCATGAGGTTTTTCTGGCGGATGTTTTTTTTGCGTGCTTGAGGCTGACAGTAACAGCTTTGTTCAATAAAGAGAAAGCTACAGACACACAAAAGCATCAAAATTCTGGAAACTTTTTGATGGTGCTGGTAGGCGAGGGCGATTTCGGGTAGCGTTAGCAGCTCTGCACCAGGTGTTGTCGCCATGAATCCATCACACACACCTTACCTCACAAACATAATCTTGGACGTCACCCCGAGTAATTGGTTGAGGACAGCGTGGACTTCAAAGGAACCAATCCACTGGCGAGAGCCCACAAAGGAGGCTTGTTTGTCTCCAACATCCACTAAAGCCTGCAGAGACAAGTCACCAAATAGTTGCAAATATAAACAAAAAAAATCACTAGAATGGCACTCAATTGGTTATATTTTTATCAGTATTCCATATTTGCTGCTCTTTGTAACAACAGTTTCAAAATGCCATAAAATTACCATAACAATGTTTTATACGCAACCATTAACAGTCACAGTACAGGGTTGCCTATGTTGTGTATTACTCAGTCCCTGCAGGATATCCCATGCATTTTTAGTGATTGATGCGACCTGAAATGACTGAATTTGCAGCAGCTTTTTAAAAGTTGCTTATTCTTTTTCAATAACATGAAGTCAACTTGTGATTTTATGAATTTGTCATCAATGTTTTAAGTGTTGCTTGTAACCTCAACCTCAAAAAGCAGAGGGTTTCAACAAAAATAGGGAAACAAATACTGAATTGATGTTTTATTTTTTATCCAACCCAGACCATCGATGGCAGTAAAAGCACATATTCAGAGCTCATTGTCAATTTACGCTTCTGTTTTAATTCATTGTAACTAAAAATTATTAAAATTATAGAAAAAAACCACCAACAACGGCTTCCTTATTGTCCGCTGCCTACTCCGTTGTTCACAAAATGCAGGCCTTCTCTTTGTATGTTTTACGCTTGAAAAGTGTTTGTCCATCTTAAACATTTATTTATGTTGTTTTGTTGTCTATATAACTTAGATATTGGGTTTCACTATGTAAAGCGCTTTGAGTCACAAGAGAAAAGCGCTATATAAATACAATTCACTTCACTTTGTTCCAACACATTTACACCCGCACAATAAGCTCCAGCATCCCCCGTGACCCCAAAAGGGACAAGCGGTAGAAAATGGATGGATGGATGGACGTTAAGAGCATTTATGAAATGTTGAGAGGGATCTACAGCGCAAATTTTAGTTGGTAAATGAGCGACGACGAGAGATTATCATCACACCTCAACATCTTTAACATGTAAATGTTGCCTCGTTGCTAGGTCAGCATTGCAAATGAGAATATGTTCTTAATTGCCTTACCCCAGATAAAAAGGTAAAATAAATTCATAAATACATGTAAACTAGGAAGTACCGGGTAAATGTTTTATACAACATTATTCAGAAGGCTCAGCGCTGTAGACAGGAAACGGAAGTAGGTCTGAGCTACACGGGACGATGACAATTGTGCAGTTTGAGTTATAAGAGTTGATGTACACGTTGTTGTCCCTGCTGTTTGAGTCCCACTCAGAGACAAATTTGATTGGCATAAATAACGCTGATTAGTCAAAATGTGCAGGAAAATTGCGGGCTTGCGAGGTCGCGCATAAAGCTGTGTGAAGTTGGCCCCCCTTATCATTGCAATTATTAAAATAACACTGCCATTCGTTTGTGCTGTGAAAAAATTAGTTTGTGCCGTTACGATTTTTTGGATATTCTAAAATACATTTTCTGACTAGTGACGTCATCCAGCCCCCCCACCTTGGCCAAATCACCCCAAACCCATTTGTTTGTGCTGAAATGTTTTTGTCTATTATAGTTTTTATGTTATTACCTTTTTATTATTCATAACCAGCCCCCACCTTTTCTAAATCTCCCCAAACTTGTTTGTGCTACAAAAAAAAATCTAACTACTATAGTTTTATGTTATGAAGCTGGTTATGAACGATAACCCGTTAATAACATACATGCTATTATAGTTAGACAAAAAAAATTGCAGCACAAACCAGCAAAAACGTTTGGCACCAGTTACGAGAGATTTTGACAAGGTGGGTGGGGCTTTTTATGAATAATAACACATTAAAAACATAAATAATTGTGTTACAATTTGTTTTGTCTAGCAATTACAGTTTGTATGTTGTTGTAAATGTTAAACACATGTTAAAAATGATAAAAGTTATAATAGTTAGACCAAAACATTTGCAGCACAAACATTGCACAAACGTTTCGGACAAGTTTGGGAAGATTTGGACAAGGTGGGTGTGGCTTGATATGAATAATAACACTGACATAAAAGCTATAATTGTGCTGCAATTTTTTTTGTCTAACCAATATAGTTTTTAAGTTTTTAACGTTTTATTATTCATAACAAGCCCCACGCCCATATATAAATATATATATAATTCACTAATAACATAGAAGTTCTACTAGTTAGACCAAAAACATTTGCAGCACAAATGTTTGGGACAAGTTTGGGGAGATTTTGACAAGGTGGGTGGGGCTTGTTATGAATAATAACACAGTAAAAACATAAAAGCTAAAATTGTGCTGCAATTTTTTTTGTGTCTAACTAATACAGTTTTTATGTTATTAATGTTGTAGTCATGACCAGCCCTCTCCCACTTTGTCAAAATCTCCCCAAACTTTTGAATTGTCCCAATTGTTTGTGCTACAAAAAAATTCTAACTGTTATAGTTGTATGTGATGTTGCTGGTTATGAATGAGAACACGTTAATAACATAAAAGTTATAATAGTTGGACCAAAAAAAATTGCAGCACAAACGTAGCACACACAAAAGGGACAAGTTTGGGGTGATTTTGACAAGGGGGGTGGGGCATGTTATGAATAACTACACGTTAATAACAAAGGCTATAATAGTTAAAATGTATTTTAGAATAACAACAATCCTAACGGCACAAACGGAAATTTTTACATCACAAACCAGCACAACGTACAATCGAGCAAACATATGGCAGCGTTATTTCAAGATTTGCAATGATAAGGGGGGGAACTTCACAAAGGTCGTGCCTAATTCGCTTAGGATTGGTTGAATTTGCTTGAATTGACGCAATCCCATGGTGAACTTAAGGAGAGAATAATTAAGTCACAGAGAGAGGTAGTTTTTAGGTAATCAGAATCAGAATCAGAAATACTTTAATAATCCCCGAGGGGAAATTAACAACCTACATAAATAAATTCAAACATACATTTCTTACATTTTCCTTACCTGCTGGATTTCCCTATGAGTTGGCACGCGTCGCTCTACGTAGCCTTGCTGCTGGAACCAGGAGCAGATGGTCTGGAGGGATCGATAAGCGCAGCCCCAGCCGTTGTCGTCCATGCGGTCCTGCATGTAGTGATGGTAACTGTAGACTCCTTGGACCAAGTACACCTGTAACACACAGGAAAAAAAAAAAAACATGCAGTAAGGGCCGCTATTCCAGAGAGCAGCCATTATTACATCCGCCAGGAGGTTATGTATTCGCCAGGTCAATGAGTTAGTTAGCAACATACTCAAAAAGTCAGAGGTGGATTTTGAATGACTTTCAGGAAATGTCAGAAATAGGATAAGGAACAAGTGATTCGATTTTGGAGGAAGTCTGGATCAGTGGATCACTGCCTGCATTCAGGAGATTTTTTTAAAGGATTCTTTACTATTTAGAGATTCTCTGTGCGCTTTTCTGGCGTCATGTTAAAACTGGTTTACCTTCCCGTCGTCCAGGTTTGGATGTGTGAGAGCCAGGTGAGGGTTTCGGAGGTAACCGTCCTTGTAGGGCTCATTGGGGAAGTGATAAGCGTTGGCTCTTCTAAAATAGGGCCGGTCCTCTGGTAGCTCAAAGCGTTGATGAAATTCCTACTCAGGCAGAGGAAAAAGAAAACATGCAAGAGTCTGTATTCAACTGTATTCATAATACCAATTACTCACCATTTAAAAAGCATTATATTGGTATTAGGGTTGTAACAATAAACAGTATTGATGATAACCATGGTAAAATTCCTGACTGTTTTGAATTAAAATGATAGAAATCAATAGATTGATAACTGCACTTTGATAAACTAATGGACTAACTAGCGCCAGCTTCTTAGCTTAAATTCTAACATGAAAACAAGAGACATTAACGTATTTCCCCATTGAGAAACGGTATACCCTAATCTAAACTTATATTAACACATTACTGTCTGAGCAACTAAGCTATTTGATTGGGCACATTGAACCTACAAGCTCTGCTCTCTCAGAAAAGAGTGATCCTTCTATACTCAGAGGACTAGACGGAGGGTTTTTTACATTGCATTCAAGGACCACTGAACAGAGTGGGACGCCACAACACCCGCCAGAAATAATGATAATACCTTTTATTTGTTATTCACTTTTCATTTAAATAAATCTTAAAGTGCTATAGTACGAACCAATTTTAAAACAATAAAAGCTAAGCTATTTAAACAGATAAAATACGAAGACTAAAACACTTTCAGTGAAGCATACGAAACACAAAAAATGCAAAGTAGTGGCTTTTTTAACACTGTACCTATCAGTTTTAGTTTTATTTTATAAATAACTTGGTCAAAAGATTCCAGTGTACTTCTTAAGCATATTCAACACTAATGCTACGATAATAATGATAACCATGATCATTTTTTTCACGATGATCCTGGTATTACATTTTCTTATCGTTACATCCCTGATTGAAATATTACAATATTGCTGTCTAAAAAAACAGGAAAACGTATTTGAAATTGTAAATTTACTTTTAGGAAATAGATTAACAACACAACAATGCCGCAACTACATATGATAATAAAGGTAATTTTTCATTAGACTTCTTTTACATCAAAATCTAAATATTTTAGGGCAACAAATTAATATAAGTTGCTAAATTGTTTTGTTAGAATGCAGGGGGCACAGTTTTTTGTGAATGTTAATTTGAGTTCTGTTGCCTTTATTGTAGTGTGTCTGACAAAATGTTATTCTTGAAGCTCACTTGTGGCAATTAAGGATAGTTTTATTGTACAGTATTCTGATCACTGCTATAGAAATAAACAAGGCCAAACAGGAAGGCGGCAGGTGCCCCTTTGGTCAGTCACAAACTAAGTAAATTATTATGTTTTATTTTGAAAAGTAATTCAAAAAATTCAAAAAATTTAACCACAACACCATCTGCTGGACCTGGTGAGGCGCTGCATCTCTGTGATTGACGTACCTTCCGCTGGGTCTCCAGCTGGCTCTCAGGCACCCCTGCAGGATATAACACTGTCACCAGTTCTTTGGCCTCTGGAAGGAGGAAGTGGAACGGCTCGGGGACAGCCAGCGTTGTTCCCTTCATGTGGCGCAGCATCTCTCGCTCCATCTCACACAGCTGATTCGTTAGCGCCTCCAACAGGCGCTCACAGGCACTGTGTAACGAGGTAGTGGCTTTAGAAACGTTGAATAGGGAAAGTCATATTTTAAGGGTGGTACACACTCTTTGATGGAGTCAGCGGGGCTGATGCAGACGACGCAGTCTAAAGGAAGCGTTGTAGACAGAAAGTGGGCTTTTTGGAGGGTTCTGCAGAGGACTGGTGCAGGGTGGGGACCTGGTTTTGTCACGTCCATCATCAGGTTAAGAATGATGAGTCTCTAAATGGCAAAGGGCAGACAATATGTTTTTCTAATACAGCTGGAAAGAGAAGTAAAATACAGTTGTACCTCAATTTAAGATTTCCCCTAATTAAGAGTAGAGATGTCCGATAATGGCTTTTTTGCCGATATCCGATATTCCGATGTTGTCCAACTCTTAATTACCGATTCCGATATCAACCGATACCGATATATACAGTCGTGGAATTAACACATTATTATGACTAGTTTTGTTGTGATGCCCCGCTGGATACATTAAACAATGTAACAAGGTTTTCCAAAATAAATCAACTCAAGTTATGGAAAAAAATGCCAACATGGCACTGCCATATTTATTATTGAAGTCACAAAGTACATTATTTTTTTTAACATGCCTCAAAACAGCAGCTTGGAATTTGGGACATGCTCTCCCTGAGAGAGCATGAGGAGGTTAAGGTGGGCGGGGTTGAGGGTTGGGGCGTGGGGGGGTAGAGGGTAGCGGAAGAGTTAGTGCTGCAAAGGGTTCTGGGTATTTGTTCCGTTGTGTTTATGTTGTGTTACGGTGCGGATGTTCTCCCGAAATGTGTTTGTCATTCTGGTTTGGCGTGGGTTCACAGTGTGGCGCATATTTGTAACAGTGTTAAAGTTGTTTATACGGCCACCCTCAGTGTGACCTGCATGGCTGTTGACCAAGTATGCTGGCATTCACTTGTGTGTGTCAAAAGCCGTAGATATTATGTCATTGGGCCGGCACGCAAAGGCGGTGCCTTTAAGGTTTATTGGCGCTCTGTACTTCTCCCTACGTCCGTGTACCACTCCGTACAGCGGCGTTTTAAAATGTCATAAATTTTACTTTGTGAAACCCATCCATCCATCCATTTTCTACCGCTTATTCCCTTTGGGGTCGCGGGGGGCGCTGGAGCCGATACCGATAATTTCCGATATTACATTTTAAAGCATTTATCGGCCGATAATATTGGCAGTCCGATATTATCGGACATCTCTAGTTAAGAGTGTTTTCAGATTTAAAAAAAAAAAAGCAAACATCTGTGTTACAAGCAAGGACGTTAAAATCATTTCTAAATGGCAGACATGTATCTATGAAAATGTGGAGAAGCTGCTGATGGTGTATTTGACAGCAAAGCAGCTGGAAGGAGCGATTGTCCACTCTCGAATGTAAATGCTGTACATTATTATTACATCAAAACTACTACAGTTGTTGGGTCTATTGCAGGGGTCTTCAACATTTTCCAGGCCAAGGAGCACCAAACTTCTTGAGAGAAGCAGCAGGGAACCCTTAGGTGTCTTGGACAAAATTTGGATTGTATTTTACATCAAAACTGGTCCTAAAAGTACCTTGTTATTGTGCAATGCTAAAGATATTCAAATAAAAACAGTATTGTACCGCTAATAGCTAGCTGGCAACTAGCGAGATAATGGCTAGCTGGCAACTAGCGCGCCAATCGCAAGCTGACAACTAGGGCGTTCATTGCTTGCTAATAACTTGAGCACTAATCGCTAGCCATCGTACATGCTAACATGAATATAATTATTTATTCCCGCTATTATTTACTCACATTCAACTACATGGCAGTGTGTTGACTCAATGTTAATGTGTATTTTAAGACATTTACTTTTTGGAAGAATTGCAGTACCTCTGTGGACCCCCTGGGGATTGCAGACCCCTTTTGGAGACCAGTGGTCTATTGTATTGTTTTTCATAACACATTTTTTAATCTAAAAGTTAGATTTTAATTTTAAAAGGCATGTTACATGTTCAAAGTATGCTCTTTATATACTGTAATATTGTACATGGTAATTGTTATATATTGTATATATGATATAAACATAATATAATATATCAGTGTATATCCTATACTGTACATATATTATGTAAATATTACGTATATATGTTATATTTTATATTGCTTTTAGTTTATTTTATACCTGCATTGTCCTTTCCATCTTTTCCATCATTTGTAACTGAGCTACTGTGTGGAACAATTTCCCTTGTGGATCATTAAAGTTTGTCTATGTCTATTTTAGAGAGGCCAATCACCAATTAAGTTGATTTCAATTAATTTCGATGGACAACGTTGATTTGAGATACAAGTGTTTTGAATTAAGAGTCCCGTCACAGAACCAATCAAGCACATAAGTTGAGGTACTACTGTATACAAAATGTTTACATACAGCTCCTGAGCTCTTTTTGCTCTTCTTCTTTGATTTCTTGCCAGAAACGTCCTGTTCATCTGTCCTGAAAAAAAGTAAAAAGATAAAAGCATGAGAATAAATCAGCTTTGAGGCAAATATTTCCTGTAAGAAGTAGGAGACGTACTGTATCCACTGATGCAGCTCTTCACATAGTGTATCTGGAGATATATCTTTTGGTGTCACATGAACACTTTTGTATGGCCAGATAATAACTGGGCTGTCCCGGACTCTCAAAACGCAGGATTCCGAGTTCACATTTGAGCGCAGGTTCTCAAATGTTCTGGAGATGTTTTTTTGTATGAGCACCACTGAAAGTAAACATATAATAAGTAAACATTAAATAATTATACAGTGTAACATCAGGTATTCATCACAGTTGGATGAAGAACAGGGCAGTGATAAAAACATTATGTGTCAGTCAGGCCTTTATACATAAAATAATATACACATGGAGTTCATAATAGGGCTGTATAATTCATCAACATCGAGTTTTTAATTAGTGCGATAAACTAACCCCAAGAGGCGGAGTTATTTTTTCTCCGCCGTCACCGGCATTTGAGTGACAGACATGTTTGCCAATCAGAATTGTTGAGCCTCGAGTACTTTGCGTCCTGGCCAATCAAAAGCATTTAGAAAAAATAGCAACTCTTGTGTGTGCTGCAGGGAGGGCAGTCAGTATGCTAATAATAAACACTATACTTGCACTTGGAAAAATGTTAATGGTGACGAGGCCTCGATAGTTGATTAGTCACTTAATCGAACAGTAAATTAAAATTACGTCAAAACACTTTGCCGGCATCAATAAATTGGTATTTCCGTGTGTGTTTGTTTTCTGTCTCACTCTATGCATCGCTCTCAGCACCTGAGCGTGTTTATTTAACAGTAGAATTAGCTGAACGGAGTGAGCCCTCTTTTTAGTCATTTACAATCTTTGTCTCTGTGGGCAACAGCAAGACCGCTGGCTTACACCCACAGGAAGCAGGGACTTCGCCTATCTACTCGCAACTCGCCAGTGAGAAGTTCCGCTGAGTAACAAAAATTAAGAGGAGAAAATATAACTTACATAAATTACATAGCTGAGATAGGCTCCAGCGGCCCCCGCGACCCCAAAGGGAATAAGCGGTAGAAAATGGATGGATGGATGGATAATTTTGTATGGGACTTTATTGTATTATATGTTTAGTACATGTTCCAAAAAGAAAAAAGCATAAAACACCACCAGAATTAGAGATATTACAAGTCAAAGTGATGAAGCTTAGTGTTACACTCATGACTTGGTGTAACTAAACATTTCTTTCTTTCTTTAGTTTATTTCGAACATGAACACACTTACATCATAATACATCACACAATTTCATATCATTTCATTTTACATCATGCCCGAAAAGGAGTAGGAAGAAGCAAAGCTTATTTAATCCTACCCCTTTCCCACTTCAAAGCGTTTACAAATATATAGAATCATTTACTGACCTTTTTATATAATAAAATAACATCTATGAATTAGTATACAACAGTTTTGTAATATGTAATTAATTAATTAATTCAGTCATTATTAACATACTGAGATGAAGAATATCTTATTTTCAATAAGGTTGGAAGTATTTCTCATAATTCTTCTTCTTTGTACGTACTCTATAAGCACTATTATTTTGAACAACCTCTTAAACTGGATCATATCAGTACAATTTTTTACTTCTTTATTTAATCCATTCCATAATTTAATTCCACATACTGATATGCTAAAAGTTCTAAGTGTTGTACGTTACCCTATAAGATGAAGGCAATTGCATTTTATTGATATTTGAAATGTATTCAATGTTTATAAATGAATATTTAAATATACTAAATGTAAAAAAGGGAATAAATATTCAAAATAAGATCATTAAATGAAATCTAGTTTGGTTACGCCATCATGAGCGCAACACAAGGTTGTAAAAGTTTCAACTACAATTCTAAATAAGATGTCTAAAGCAAACTGAAATCAAATACACACAGCTTAAAGATTGATCAATACCTATTTAAATTTAGTAATACATAAATATGATGATTTATCAAAATATAAAAGAAACATACGTGAACAGAACGCTCATGATGGTTACACCAAAAAGTAACGCTATGAATCGCGTTTTTCCAAGTTTTTGGGGCATTTTTATGCTATTTCCAAGCATCTCCTTTTTATTATAGTGGATTTTAAATGGTCAAACTAATGCATATTATATATGCATGCTCTAGTAAACAAAAAAAAGTCATATTTATTTTGATTGTTTCATTTTGAAGTACATTTGTGCAGGTGGGTGCGAATGTACCCATTATCAGAGCTGTACACACATTGTTCTAATGTGTGGCACCTTGAGACAAGAATACACTATATTGCCAAAAGTATTTGGCCACCTGCCTTGACTCACATATGAACTTGAAGTGCCATCCCATTCCTAACCCATAGGGTTCAATATGATGTCGGTCCACCTTTTGCAGCTATTACAGCTTCAACTCTTCTGGGAAGGCTGTCCACAAGGTTGCGGAGTGTGTTTATAGGAATTTTCGACAATTATTCCAAAAGTGCATCGGTGAGGTCACACACTGATGTTGGTCGAGAAGGCCTGGCTCTAAGTCTCTGTTTTAATTCATCCCAAAGGTGTTCTATTGGGTTCAGGTCAGGACTCTGTGCAGGCCAGTCAAGTTCATCCACACCAGACTCTGTCATCCATGTCTTTATGGACCTTGCTTTGGCACTGGTGCACAGTCATGTTGGAAGAGGAAGGGGCTTGCTCCAAACTGTTCCCACAAGGTTGGGAGCATGGAATTGTCCAAAATGTTTTGGAATCCTGGAGCATTCAAAGTTCCTTTCACTGGAACTAAGGGGCCAAGCCCAACTCCTGAAAAACAACCCCTCACCATTACTCCTCCTCCATCAAATTTCACACTCGGCACAATGCAGCCCGAAATGTACCGTTTTCCTGGCAACCTCCAAAACCAGACTGGTCCATCAGATTACCAGATGGAAAAGCGTGATTCATCACTCCAGAGAACGTGCCTCTACTGCTCTAGAGTCCAGTGTAGACATCCTTTACACCATTGCATCTGATTCTTTGCATTGGACTTGGTGACGTATGCCTTATATGCAGCTGCTCGGCCATGGAAACCCATTCCATGAAGCTCTCTGCGTACTGTACGTGGGCTAATTGGAAGGTCACATGAAGTTTGGAGCTCGGTAGCAACTGACTGTGCAGAGAGTCGGCGACCTCTTTGCACTTCAGCATCCGCTGACCCCTCTCTCTCAGTTTACATGGCCTACCGTCCCAAAGTCCAAAAAAAGTCTGCGGGCTATAGAGCGTTTTCTATTCAGGCTCCAGTACTCTGGAATGCCCTCCCGGTAACAGTTAGAGATGCTACCTCAGTAGAAGCATTTAAGTCCCATCTTAAATCTCATTTGTATACTCTTTCTTTTCTGACCCCCTCTCCCTTGTGGAAGGGGGGGGCACAGGTCCGGTGGCCATGGATGAAGTGCTGGCTGTCCAGAATCGGGACCAGGGGTGGACCGCTCGCCTGTGCATCGGTTGGGGACATCTCTGCGCTGCTGACCCGTCTCCGCTCGGGATGGTCTCCTGCTGGCCCCACTATGGACTGGACTCTCACTATTATGTTATATCCACTATGGACTGGACTTTCACAATATTATGCTAGACCCACTCGACGTCCATTGCATCCGGTCTCCCCTAAAGGGGGCGGGTCACCCACATCTGCGGTCCTCTCCAAGGTTTCTCATAGTCATTCATATTGACATCCCACTGGGTTGTGAGTTTTTCCTTGCCCTTACGTGGGCTGTCACGCCAAATTTCTTTCCCCCTACAAAAACATTACCCCCCCATTTACTTCCGGGGTCATTTCCTCTTACGTCATTTCCTCTTACGTCATTGACAGCGATCGATAGAATCCAAATCTCCTGAAAATGGTGGTGTCACTGAATGACATTTGTCTTTATCTTTCCCAGGGGACTTATGTCAAACACCAGCAGGCTTCGAAAAAATTCCAGGCGGAGTGTTATGGAAAATTTCAGGCGGAGTGTTAGGGCCGCTGCTGGGAACTTCTGTCTTCGTGGTAACGTGCAAAAAATATCAATTAATATATAATACTGTTAAATGTCTGTACTTTAAATTAACATTATTGTTGAAACCATTTCGCTAATATTAATTAATATATAATACTGTTAAATGTCTGTACCGGTACTTTAAATCAACATTATTGTTGAAACCATTTCACTACAATATTGTGTGTGCTGTTGTCCTGTGTCACAGCCGAAGTGTTATTGATCGCTGTCAATGAAGTAAGAGGAAATGACGTAAGAGGAAATGACCCCGGAAGTAAATGGGGGAGGAAGGTTTTTGTAGGGGGAAGAAATTTGGCGTGACAGGGCTCTGAACCGAGGATGTCGTTGTGGCTTGTGCAGCCCTTTGAGACACTTGTGATTTAGGGCTATATAAATAAACATTGATTGATTGATTGACTACCACGTCGTGGCTGAGTTGCTGTTGTTCCCAAACTCTTCCATTTTCTTATAATAAAGCCGACAGTTGACGTTGGAACATTTAGGAGCGAGGAAATTTTACGACTGGATTTGTTGCACAGGTGGCATCTTATGACAGTTCCACGCTGGAAATCACTGAGCTCCTGAGAGCGGCTCAATTCTTTCACAAATGTTTGTAGAAACAGTCTCCATGCCTAAGTGCTTGATTTTATACACCTGTGGCCGGGCCACGTGATTAGGACACCTGATTCTGATTATTTGGACGGGTGGCCAAATACTTTTGGCAATATAGTGTATGTTGATTGACAGTCTAAAAGTAACATGTCTTCCTCAACTCGTTATTTTCGCAGTTTGTATGCATTTTTAAGTATACAATATAAAAACCGCAAATGCAATTCTGGAGTGAAAAAAAATGGTTTCGTTGTCAAAATCGTGCAGCTCTGCTTCATAACCTTAGCTAACATTTTCATAACATTTTGCATTGTGTGCAGTTCACCATCTGTGCTGTCCAGGAGACACTTGAGCTCCAGCAGCCCTCTCACACGGAGAATGTCTCCAAGATGGCAGGGATCCGTACCGACAACCTGAAATTAACACAAAACAAATCACAATTCAGCTGCCTTAATTTACAGTTTGAAATCAAACTTTTAACACTATGTAGGGCAGCTAGCGACAACTGTCTACCACCTCAACTGCTTTATACGTGCTCCTAACACTCTGAAGTAACAATAACAACGTGAGTGTTAATAAAAATGATCATAAAATGCCCACCATTGTCAGGTTCTGTCCCAAAATATTGAACGTCGAAGCACGGCTGTTTATTCACACGAGGCAGCCATGTTTGTTTATCAGAGTTTTCTACGTGTCTATTGCCGCGACACCTGATTGGACTGTGATGACTCCGCCCACTTGTGTTACATTCAAAGTTACTCGTAACTACCAGCTTCAATGTGCCTTAGCCGAAACTGCGGATTTTCTATTAATCGTGCAAAATTGAAACACGTCTGTTCATTTAAAAAAACATTGTTTTATCGAACTAAAAAGGAAACACTGAAATAAACATACTTACAATTAAAGAACACAGACATGTAAAAATATATAATTATATAACTATTTATTCCCCATATATGTAACTTGAACTTCATGACCTTACCAGCATTCATATATTATATATCTACAGAGGAGATGCTATTATGTACTGTATACATGTGTCTACTGGTGGGTCAAGGTCCACTAGGATGGAGTGAGGCATACTATATCTAATTATTCCAGCATCACTGCCCATGTCCCCCTTCTTATGCAACACGTGCATCAACATTATGTTATCATTTTTTCCCCTTGCCATTTTAAGTTGCAATTCCTTGCCTTCTTAAAAGGAGGGCATCCAATACCAAGAGTCACTATAGCGGATAGTATAGAAGAGTGAGAAAAAAAATGTCCTTGTGCATGGCCTATTTGCTGCAGGCGATTACATGCGGCAGCCATGCATGCAAGACCAGGCAGATTGAGCGGACACAGCATTAGAGGGATTCTGTCCATGTCCAAGTAAAACAGCAAAATCTTCACTATGGTACATTTCCACCGGATGAAAGAGTACGCAATTAAAAAACAAAACACCTTTTAATTGTTCTCAATAATTTGTCTCTTGGAGGAATTGCTAAACATGTGTGCATGCTTACTGTTGATAGTCCCGTAAAACAAACATTTAATCATAAGATTGTACAGACAAAGGATCTTTAGTATTATAAAGTTACTCAACTGCAGAGGGTGACAGGTATTTATCGGGGTAAGGCATTAATTAGGGGGTAAGGCTTTTATTTGCATGTTTATCACATGATTAAAAATATCATATATACAATTAAACTTGTGTATAACTTGCCTAAAAGTGGCCACTATACGCATGCGGGCGCTATTTAGGAGAGACATAAGTGACCACTGGCTGCATTAAACAGGTGGCTGCTAGAGACGGGATTTTCTCTGCTGGAGATTAATTGTTTAAAAAAAAATCTAAAATCTAAAAATATAATACAAAAAAAGATATCATATATTATAATGATAAATATAATACATGGATTTCATAATAATGTATTAATATCATTTTTTATGTCATGTTATTGTCATTTTATTATATTCAATATTACATTTCATATTATATTATTAAATATTATAATCCATCCATCCATCCATTTTCTACCGCTTATTCCCTTTGGGGTCGCGGGGGGCGCTGGAGCCTATCTCAGCTACAATCGGGCGGAAGGCGGGGTACACCCTGGACAAGTCGCCACCTCATCGCAGGGCCAACACAGATAGAGAGACAACATTCACACTCACATTCACACACTAGGGCCAATTTAGTGTTGCCAATCAACCTATCCCCAGGTGCATGTCTTTGGAAGTGGGAGGAAGCCGGAGTACCTGGAGGGAACCCACGCAGTCACGGGGAGAACATGCAAACTCCACACAGAAAGATCCCGAGCCCGGGATTGAACCCAAGACTACTCAGGACCTTCGTATTGTGAGGCAGATGCACTAACCCCTCTCCCACCGTGCTGCCTCTACATGGACACCATAATAATGTATTACTATTACTATTATATTTTATATTATTATATGTGTTTATATTACATTAAACATATACATAATATACAAATATATAAATATCAATATAAAATATGATTATATATTAATATATATATATATATATATATCCATCCATCCATTTTTCTACCGCTTATTCCCTTCATTATTAATTAATAATAATAATATCCATCCATCCATTTTCTACCGCTTATTCCCTTTTGGGGTCGCGGGGGGCGCTGGAGCCTATCTCAGCTACAATCGGGCGGAAGGCGGGGTACACCCTGGACAAGTCGCCACCTCATCACAGGGCCAACACAGATAGACAGACAACATTCACACTCACATTCACACACTAGGGCCAATTTAGTGTTGCCAATCAACCTATCCCCAGGTGCATGTCTTTGGAAGTGGGAGGAAGCCGGAGTACCCGGAGGGAACCCACGCAGTCACGGGGAGAACATGCAAACTCCACACAGAAAGATCCCGAGCCCAGGATTGAACCCAAGACTACTCAGGACCTTCGTATTGTGAGGCAGATGCACTAACCCCTCTTCCACCGTGCTGCCCCTACATGGACACCATAATAATGTATTACTATTACTATTATATTTTATATTATTATATGTGTTTATATTACATTAAACATATACATAATATACAAATATATAAATATCAATATAAAATATGATTATATATATATATATATATATATATATATATATATATATATATATATATATATATATATATATATATATCCATCAATTTTCTACCGCTTATTCCCTTCATTATTAATTAATAATAATAATAATAATACTATCAATTAATTAATATACATTTATATTCAAACACATGTATATGTATATTTATATAACAAAATATTTGTGCAGTTTGCATTTTGCAACAATTTGACTAAAGTCATGGAAAACAATACAAATATTATTGATATTTAATGACAATACTAATAATTAATAGCATTGATTACCATGACTAAGGTCAAGGTAAATATTAACATTATTATTAAAATGTAATGACAATATTAATATTAAAAACATATTAATTATTAATCACAATATTAATGTTAATATTTTACCATGACCTTAGTGATTAAATACTTGTGCAATATTTAGGAATATTTGATCAAATTAGTTTTTTGGCAATATTTTTTGCATTAGTTATGATTTTTTTTTTATCGCTTTTAGTCAGCAAAACCTTTTCTACTCAAAATGTTAGTGCAGTTTTAGTTTGCATGTTCTCCCCCGTGACTGCGTGGGTTCCCTCTGGGAACCCCGGCTTCCTCCCACTTCCAAAGACATGCACCTGGGGATAGGTTGATTGGCAACACTAAATTGGCCCTAGTGTGTGAATGTGAGTGTGAATGTTGTCTGTCTATCTGTGTTGGCCCTGCGATGAGATAGCGACTTGTCCAGGGTGTACCCCGCCTTCTGCCCGAATGCAGCTGAGATAGGCTTCAGCACCCCCCGCGACCCCGAACGGGACAAGCGGTAGAAAATGGATGGAATGCCTTGTGGTGGCAAATAATTAGGCAGCTTTTTTTTTTCTTCCTGAATTGTAAAACGTGTTTATTTTTTTCAGTAAAAAACACACTACTAATGCGGGACGGCATCTATTGAAACAAATAACTCTATATGTTTAATAAAGTTAACTTAATAAAAATCATGTTTATAAAATGTTTGCTTTGAACACAAAATGCAAGCAACAAAACAGCGCCAACGTCCGAGAACCATTAAAAAATACCCTGTCCTTAAATGTGGCAATCTGACTGGAGACATTTTTGCAGCACGGAGCTGGAATCTTTACTGTTTATCTCTCGGGGAAATTCACGTGCCAAACTTGATTTGTGAAGAGGCTTTGCTATCTTCTGTGCGTATCATAAACAGGATCTGTGTGAACGTTTGTGCAAGGCCTTAAAAAATATGACTTGCTTTATATTGAATCTCATGTTACACATACTGTACACATACTGTACACATCCAACATAAGCACAGAGTCTATCTTTCGGTTGCATGTGATGACACTTAAATATTCAAGTTGTGAACCAGAGGTTGTCAACTACTTGACTTTTCATAATAATGGTCCAAAAAACATAAAGTTTGGTTTATAATCAGCTGTATTTGTCTTCAATCTCTGACCTACAAACCAGATGTTTTTGGAAAACCAGCCAACAGGGCAAGCCGTTTTTCCCTATATAGAGAAGACACAGCTAGAACTCTCCCATGACAATAATGTTCATTATTTAAGCTTTCAAACGGATTTCTGATGTCACACTATAAAAATGCTCTTTTCGGCCCAAACAAGGCAAAGTAGGCAGCTTGTAACCGCATCCGACATGTCCTGTTCTTTGATAATGCAGCCTGAGGAGGGAAGCGTTCACAAACACACATTTTCATCATTTGGGGAAAAAAATCTTGTCAATTCGCATACTTTTACCTGCAATTAATTGAAGTTAGGCATAGTGGTACAATTTAATCATTAACGTCTTAACTTTTTTTCACCTCAGAAAAAACTTGGCTGTCCAAGTACCGCCATAATGACCGACATTAGAATACAGTAGCGTAGTAGGCCCAGATATTTGTTAAAAATAAGGCAGCGTTTCTGTTTAACAAGTATAGTTAACATTTTGGGAAAATGTATCATTACAAACAGTTTGAACAGTTCAGTTCAGTTCAGTTTCAGTTTATTTGGAACATGCATACAATACAATGTAATGCATCACTTATTTCCAGTTGTTTAATCACAGCATGTTTGAAAGGAAGTAGGAAGAAGCTGAGTTTATTTAATCCTACCCTTTTTCATACCATAGCAATTTTATCCCATTTCCTTGTTCTCTGTAACAAAACAGTGAATAAATAATAAATAAATAATATACCATAATATGTAAACAAATATTAGATACATAAATAATCTTTATCTCAAAAAAAAAAGGGTTCAAGATGTTCATCATAATTATTGTTCTGTGTACTTTGTGAACACTTGTAGTTTGAACAGTCTCTTAAACTGAATCATATTGGTGCTTCGTTTGATTTATTTAGTTAATCTATTACATAATTTCATTCCACATACTGATATGCTAAAGGTTTTAAGTGTTGTACGGGCATAAAAATGTTTTAAATTAGATTTTCCTCTAAGGTTATTTTGAGAAGAATTGTTGTATATTCTTGGGTAGCAGGTTATAGTTTGCTTTGTACAGAATTCTAGCTGTTTGCAAATGCACCAAATCGTAGAATTTCAATATTTTTGATTCAATAAATAAAGAGTTTGTATGTTCTCTATATCCAACATTATATATAATTCTAATTGATCTCTTTTGTAACACAGTTAGTGAATGAAGCGCACATTTGTAGTTGTTTCCCCATATTTCTGCACAATAACTCAGATATGGTAACACTAGTGAGCAGTAAAGAATATGAAGTGATTTTTGGTCTGGAACATGTTTTGCTTTATTCATTATTGGCGTGTTTCTTGCTACTTTATGTTATATATTTTTTACATGAGGTTTCCAGTTCATTTGATCATCTATTATTACACCCAAAAAATTGTTTTCTAGATGGAGCCCGTGTAGTTTGAGAATCACTGGACAAGAGCAATTATTCTCAAACCGTGGTATATGCGTACCGTGCTCTCGTGGTATGTGGGCTCCATCCAGTGGTATGCCAAATAATCGTTTAATCAAATATTGTATAACATTATTTTTTTCAATATTTACGTACATATATTAAAATACAGTGTTACTGTTCAAACTGTGTATAATGTCACAGTGGCCAAATATATTAAATGTACTTGTTAAGTAAAACCGCTGCCTTGTTTTCAATGAATACTTAGGCCTACTACGCTACTGTATTTTAATGTTGGTCATTATGGTGGTACTAGGAAAGCCAAGTGTTTTCTGAGGTGGTAGTTGGTGAAAAAAGTTTGTGAAAAAAGAATATTCTATGATCAAATTGAGCATTTTCAAACATAAAATTGGATAAATGAACTACAAATATCAATACTACAGTTATATTGGCCACTAGAGGCCACCAAACCAATCAGAGTGCACTGTTCAGTATCGTGGCCACTGATTGGCTCAGCCTTGGTGAGTCGGCTGGCACACATGACGCTTGGGATCATGTCCTTTCCAATGCCCTGACTCAACACCAAAATAAAATAAAATTACATTTATTTAAATTAAATAAAATAAAATAAAATAAAATAAAATAAAATAAATCCACTTCAGAGTGTTATCATCATTTGTAGCTGTTAGAATCAAAATCGGAAATTGTGAAACCGAGTTATTAACGTTTCGTATTTTGTGGTGAACCTTCAGATCAAAGTTTGGCGCCATGCCAAAAAATGGAAAACGGAAACCAAGATGGCCGACTCCCTGTTTGTTTTCAGGTATGGGTACCTACGACTCACGTCCCGACATGATAGACGTATCCGTCGATTTCTGTGTCAATACGTGAAACTAGTAAGAGGTGTTATTTTTTTCTCATTTTAAAGGTGGCGCAAGGAGCAAATTTTTTTTATTTTTTTTTGAGAGGGATAGGAAATAACTTTCATAGAGCCTCGAAAGAAGTGGTTCTTAAAAGTAATAAAGTCAGGGAAGTGCGTCGAAGGAAATGGCTCTTAAAAATATCACTTTCATCGTTTTGTGTCTGCAGCGATCACTTTGTAAAATGTTTGTTTTTAACATTTGATTTGTTTGAGAAACTTTCTGTGATGCAATCCAGTTTATTCTCTACTATATTAGTAGTGTTTGAGAGCAGAACTAAACATAAAAGAAGGACAAGAGATCGCATTAGATTTTTGTGTTTGCTATGTCTGAATATAACTACGAAGAGCTTGTGCAAATAAACTAACGCCATGTTAAGTCCTATTAATAAATATTGTGATTGTTGGTCCAATATTCACCGTATTTTTGCTGTCCATTTTCATAACAGAAACTAAAAACTTAGTTGTTGTTGTGCAGGAAAGCCAAGTGCTTTATTCAACACGGATGACCACATTATAGCATCTTTGTTATCATCAAGAAAATATCCTTAATAATATTAATTAACGAGATGAATAAATCCCTCGTATGCTCCACAGCATATACCGAATCTTGATACCGCTTGTCAAGACTTGGTCCTTGGGGTTTGTTTTTCCGGAAGGCAACGGAAAATTGGCGCCGGCAAGATGTGAGTGTGAGTACATGTTTAATATTTAAACTCAAAAAGCTCAAAAAGATATAAACAAAAGGCGCTCACAGCGGAGGTAAAACAACTTGGCTATGAAAACAAAAGGCGCGCACAAAGGCGGAAAACTATGAACAAGAAACAAAAACTTACTTGGCATGGACGGTGAACATGACATGAAGAAGAGTGATCATAAAGTGTGCAGAGCATAAATGTGATGTCGCCACGGCTGACCAACAGAAAATGAAAAGCTTAAATAACACAGACATGATTAACAACAGGTGCGTGACTCAAAACGTGAAACAGGTGCGTGACATGACAGGTGAAAACTAATGGGTTGCTATGGAAACAAAACAAGGGAGTGAACAACCAGGAACTAAGAAAGTGTCCAAAAAACAAACAGCACATGGTCAAACATAAAAACCATGTGCTGACATGACACCGCTAGCAAACATTGCTGAACAACAGAGACATTTATAGCTAAATATTGAGACAAAATATGAACTACACACAATAAAAACAACTGCAGACATGAATTGTAGATGAGACTAATATTTGTAGCAGGAAATCAACTGCAAACAAATGTATCCTTTTTCTCATTAGCGTCACGATTACAGCAGCACGGCACTCATTATGTCAATCAAATAAGTTATTAACAGATGTAAAGACATGATGGGCCTCCAATCCTTTTTTTCTTTAATTTCTTGTAAGTGTCACAAGAAAGTGAGGTCGCAGCGAGCAGTAACGTGTCGGTGATGATGAATGGTTTAAAGGGGAACTGCACTTTTTTGGGGAATTTCGCCTATTGTTCATAATCATTATGAGAGACAAGAAGAAAAAAAAGGCTCAAATCGTCTCGTTCTTGGTGGCTATCAATGCAGCTAATGGAAGCAATAAATTCTACTTCTGAATGACTTTAAAAATGCATTCAAAAACCGTCAACAATTTGTTATTTACGTTCCGTAACCTGTATGATAACCAAATTGTAGCCTCATTGTTATTGAAAGAGCAAACACTGAGGAACGCTTTTTCTATTGAGTAACACATCGGCGTGCTACAGTGTTAGCTGTAAAAGTTAACTATAGCAAGAGATAAGCACGCTTCTACGTCAACACGAAACGCGTTTGAGTTAGTAATGCACAACACAATGCAATAAGCCACAAATTTGTACTGATTGAAAAACATGAACAATCATATTACATTAGCTGTGAAGTATTAGCCAACATTTCATGTTTTGTTTGCACAGCTAGCCAGACAACGTATGCTGTCGTCATGATACACGCATGATTTGTGTGACTCACTCGATGGACGGTTATCTGTTTGGTCCAGCCGCCCGACTTTTTTTTTCTAGTTTATTTGGGTAAGCACTCCATTTATGTCGAAATAGTATGGCTTTAAATTCCACAATTTGCAGATTTTAGTCAGTTCCACCTCACTTCCTCGGCGTCCGTTTGCTCCAATGTCTCACTCTTCCTTCGTGCTGGCTTCTAGAAGCACTGGTTCATCTTCCGTATATTCAGCTTCAAAAAGATAAGGTTGTCAAATAGTCGAGTTTGTTGTCTGTTATCGATTTTGCAATGATTAGAACACAAATGCCTTTGTTTCTGAAAGTAGGAACACATTTATTGCCAGAAGTCGGAAGGGCACTGCTATGGAAATGGAAATAAATTAGTTCCAGCAATAATAAAAATGACCAAAATACGGTAAATATTGTTCATATTACATATTGTTATGAACGTGTCTGTTACTACATTACAAATAGATTTGCAGTGTGCATACAAAACTTTGACGGGTTTTGAAATTGAATGGTGACACATCTTCAATTATTCTGAAAAAAATTATTAAAAATCTGAAAAAAATAATTCCTAAAAAATAAAAACAATTCTGAAAAAAAAAAAAAAATGTAAACATTTAAAGTAAAAAATCTGTATTTCCCCACGAGGATTAATAACATACTTCTGATTCTGTTTTTTTAATCATCTTTAAAATCCCCTCCAACCCCCCCAAAAAACATGTGTGTTCTTGTTTCTCATAATGATTGTGAACGGTAGACAAAAGTAAAAAAAAAAAAAAAAAAGACAGTTCCCCTGCAAATCTTTCAAAAAAATTTTTTATTCAGAGTGTATGAATCCACTCCATCCCATTTTAAATATTTTTTCATGATGGCTTGTATATTTGTCTCTAAACCTTTCAAAATATGCCCAAATTTGCACTGATGCAAGTAAATAAACAGTAGCCTAATGGGGCTCTAGACCTGGGGTGGGCAAACTTTTTGGCTCAGGGGCCACTTTGGCTTTTGAAATTTTAGAGACGGGCCGGGCATGACATGATGCATTTCAAAGCATAACATATCTGCTGTTTTAATCATATTACATCTACTTTCAATAATGTCATATCAGAGCATCAAAACACAAAAATGGTATCAGAGAGGTAATGCTTACATTCACTTTCAGTGGGAGCAGTGTTGTTGATCACCCTTTTTTGCCAGTGCGTTGATAGTGTCAGTTTTGTTGTGGCAATTGTCAAAACAGACCTTTGCTCAATTCTGTTTTAATATTTGGCGGGCTAAGAGGGGAGGAGTATATTTACAGCTAGAATTCACCAAGTCAAGTATTTCATATATATATATATATATATATATATATATATATATATATATATATATATACATATATATATATATATATATATATATATATATATATATATATATATATATATATATATATATATATATATATATATAAGAAAAACTTGACTTTCAGTGAATTCTAGCTATATATATATTTTATATATATATATATATATATATATATATATATATTTTATATATATATATATATATATATATGTATATATATATATATATATATTTTATATATATATATATATATATATATATATATGTATATATATATATATATAAATAAAATAAATACTTGAATTTCAGTGTTCATTTATTTACACATATACACACACATAACACTCATCTACTCATTGTTGAGTTAAGGGTTGAATTGTCCATCCTTGTTCTATTCTCTGTCACTATTTTTCTAACCATGCTGAACACCCTTTCGCAGGTACCCAGAAAGGTTTCGAGTACCACCAAAAAAACTGAATCTCTGAAGACAGTATACAAATCTGTGTTAAAGGTGTACAAATACTGTTTGTATAATAAGCATGTTATTGTTTACAAATGAGGGTTAAGAGTTCAGTACTAAAAAAAAAAAAAAAAGAATGTGGCTTAAGTACAGTTTTTTAATTGAGCTGCTGCATTTTTTGGTTGGGTTGTTTATTTATTTTGAGTAACTTCTACATTTCTAAAAGGGGACGAATGTAATAGAGTGATCTATGTTTGTCTGTTGCCATCTCCTGGTGAATGTTGGCTATAGCGTACTGGGGTTACTTTTTGGTTGGCCAACGATTTACGTGGTGTTGCGCACCTGACGTCAAGTGTGTGAGTCTGTTCTGAAGTCTACAGTAAAGAGACGTACTTCATCACCTCGCCTGGTTATTGCCTCCAACTCAATATATTACAACAACATTGCTGTTTACGGCAGACGAACTGCTTTACGGTAGAATAAAACATGACTGCTGTTGTTGTGTGTTGGCTATAGCGTACTGGGGTTACTTTTTGGTTGGCCAACGATTTACGTGGTGTTGCGCACCTGACGTCAAGTGTGTGAGTCTGTTCTGAAGTCTACAGTAAAGAGACGTACTTCATCACCTCACCTGGTTATTGCCTCCAACTCAATATATTACAACAACATTGCTGTTTACGGCAGACGAACTGCTTTACGGTAGAATAAAACATGACTGCTGTTGTTGTGTGTTGTTGCCGCGCTGCGAGGACGTTAATGAAACTGCCTAACAATAAACCCACATAAGAAACCAAGAACTCGCCCTCGATCATTCTACAGTTATAACGTGATTGGGCAGGCACGCTGTTTATATCACGGGAAAGCGGACGTGAATACAGGCTGTTGACACGTCACTCAGGTCTGCATGGAGCTGGAGGGGGCGTGGCTTCCAGCTCCGCCTGAATTTCGGGAAAAAATTTGTCCTGGGAGGTTTTCGGGAGAGGCACTGAATTTTGGGAGTCTCCCGGAAAATCCGGGAGGGTTGGCAAGTATGCCCACACACCCCTCCCCCGCACTCCCGTCATCATCACGTCGTGACATTGCTGGTTTACGAGCAGAGGAGCATGTTCGGCGGCACACAATCACAGAGTACTTACAAACAGACACAATGTGTAGACAGAAAAGGGAGAAGGGACGCATTTTGGCTTAAAAACTAACGATAAAGGTGAAGTTATAACACTGAAACCCCTCAGGAAGCGGTGCTTTAAAGACATGGCTAGCTAGCTAGCGGCTAACATCCATCCGCCGTCGGCAGTGTTTTGGCTACTACTAAATCACTAATCCTCGCCTCCATGGCGACAAATAAAGTAAGTTTCTTACAAGTATCATCCCTGCAGGACGAGGAATAGCTAAACATGCTTCACTACACACCGTAGCTCACCGGCATCAAAATGTAAACAAACGCCATTGGTGGATCTACACCTGACATCCACTGTACTGATACCAAGTACAGTAGCGTATCTAGTCAATTCTACTATGATTACGTCGATATTTTTTGGCATCACAACATCTTCTTTCTGGATCCTGTAACTACTTGGTATCGGATTGATACCCAAATTTGTGGTATCATCCAAAACTAATGTAAAGTATCAAACAACAGAAGAATAAGTGATTATTACATTTTAACAGAAGTGTAGACAGAACATGTTAAAAGAGAAAGTAAGCAGATATTACAAGTAAATGAACAAGTAGATTAATAATTAATTTTCTACTACTTGTCCTTAATAATGTTGACAAAATAATAGAATGATAAATGACACAATATATTACTGCATACGTCAGCAGACTAATTAGGAGCCTTTGTTTGTTTACTTACTAATAAAAGACAAGTTGTCTTGTATGTTCACTATTTTATTTAAGGACTTAACTGCAATAAGAAACATATGTTTAATGTACCCTAAGATTTTTTTTTTTTTAAATAAAGCCAATAATGCAATTTTTTTGTGGTCCCCTTTATTTAGAAAAGTACCGAAAAGAACCGAGAAGTATCAAAATAATTTTAGTACCGGTATCAAAATACTGGTATCGTCGCATCACGATCCTGGACACATGAGGACTTTGAATATGACCAATGTATGATCCTGTAACGACTTGTTATCGGATTGATACCTACATTTGTGGCATCAAACAACAGAAGAATAAGTGATTATTACATGTATGTTCACTATTTTATTTAAGGACTTAACTGCAATAAGAAACATATGTTTAATGTACCCTAAGATTTTTTTTAATTTTTTAAATAAAGCCAATAATGCAATGTTTTTACGGTGCCCTTTATTTAGAAAAGTACCGAGAAGTATCGTAATAATTTTAGTCCCGGTACCGGTACCAAAATATTGGTATCGTTACAACACTACCCTGACCAATGAATATGACCAATGTATGATTCTGTAACGACTTGGTATCGGATTGATACCCAAATTTGTGGTATCATCCAAAACTAATGTAAAGTATCAAACAACAGAAGAATAAGTGATTATTACATTTTAACAGAAGTGTAGATAGAACGTAAGCAGATATTAACAGTTAATAGTAGATTAATAATTCATTTTAATAATTTTGACAAAATAATAGAATGATAAATGACACAATATGTTACTGCATACGTCAGCAGACTAATTAGGAGCTTTTGTTTGTTTACTTGCTACTAAAAGACAAGTTGTCTTGTGTGTTCACTATTTTATTTAAGGACTTAACTGCAATAAGAAACATATGTTTAATTTAATTAGTTTGTTTACGGACGGTATAGCTCAGTTGTTAGAGTGGCAGTGCCAGCAACTTGAGGATTCCAGGTTCGATCCCCGCGTCTGCCATCTTCGTCACTGCCGTTGCGTCCATGTGCAAGACACTTTACCCACCTGCTTCCAGTGCCACCCACACTGGTTTAAAAATGTAACTTAGATAATGGGTTTCACAATGTAAAGCGCTTTGAGTCACTAGTCCGCCCTGAGATCGGTAGTTGTGTATTCAAACCCCGGCCGAGTCATACCAAAGACTATAAAAATGGAACCCATTACCTCCCTACTTGGCACTCAGCATCAAGGGTTGGAATTGGGGGTTGAATCACCAAAAATGATTCCCGGGCGCGGCACCGCTGCTGCTCACTGCTCCCCTCATCTCCCAGGGGGTGAACAAGGGGATGGGTCAAATGCAGAAGACACATTTCACCACACCTAGTGTGGGTGTGACAATCATTGGTACTTTAACTTTACTTTAACTTGAGAGAAAAGCGCTATATAAATATAATTCACTTCATTACTTCCTAATAAAAGACAAGTTGCCTTCAATCAATCAATCAATCAATGTTTATTTATATAGCCCTAAATCACAAGTGTCTCAAAGGGCTGCACAAGCCACAACGACATCCTCGGTACAGAGCCCACATAAGGGCAAGGAAAAACTCACCCCAGTGGGACGTCGATGTGAATGACTATGAGAAACCTTGGAGAGCACCGCATATGTGGGTAACCCCCCGCCCCCTCTAGGGGAGACCGAATGCAATGGATGTCGAGTGGGTCTGACATAATATTGTGAGAGTCCAGTCCATAGTGGATCCAACATAATAGTAAGAGTCTTGTATGTTCCCTATTTTATTTAAGGACTTAACTGCAATAAGAAACATATGTTTAATGTACCCTAAGATTGATTTTTTTTTTAAAAGCCAATAATGTTTTTGTGGTCCCCTTTATTTAGAAAAGTAACAAAATATTTTAGTACCTTTACCAAAAAATAATTGGTATCGTTACAACACTATTTGGAAGATATACAATTTGAAATGTGGACTCGTCATGCGAGATTGTGCAGGTGTACCTAATGTTGTGTCCGCGGAGGGCGCACGCATAACACGAAGATGGAATGAAAAATAAATAAAAGCGCGCGAGAGAAGTCGGCTGGAAATAACGTCTCGGTGCTGATAGGACGCCGAGCTCCACCAGCCGTGCGTGTGCGTGGATTGGCCTGCGGCTCTTCTCCACCACCACCCCCCTCCTTCAGCTTCTTCTTTTTTTTTGGTGGCGATCTCGCCCAGCCATCATCAGTCCAAGCAGCTTCCAGTGCATGTTCCATCGCCTTCTAAATACACCTCCTGGAGGAGGAGGAGGCTGATGATGATGATGATGATGATGATGATGATGATGATGGTGCGCACGACCATGGTCCCCATGCACGCTTGCCGAGGGACGTCGCGGCAGTGAAGATGTTCTGCGCCAGGCTGAAGGAACTTCAAATATCCGGAGAGTGTCCTTTCTCCAAAAGCCACCAGCAGCACCATCGTCACCAGCAGCAGCATGAGGATGAGGATGAGGAGGATGAGGAGGGCGAGAAGAAGCAGGGAGCAGAATTGGGGGAAAGCTCCGCAGCAGCAGCAGCTGGCGACGCCTGCACAGCGGGGGTCTTGCCCGTTTCTGACGGCAAAAAAGACGAGGAGGATCCACTCCGAGCGAGGAGCAGCCGAGGCAAAGTTAACCTGCATACGCTCGGGGAGAGCATCCGCAAACTGGCATGTCCCGAGGTGCGTGCAAACATGCATGGAACATATATCATTTTTGGTAACACTTTAGCATGGGGAACATATTCTAAGTAACAAAGACTTAATTTACAGTTATTTGGACACTAGGGGAACATACAAGGGTTAGGGCTACTAATGTCCGATAATGGGTTTATTGCCGATATCCAATATTCCGATGTTGTCCAACTCTTAATTACCGATTCCGATATCAACCGATGCCGATATATACAGTCGTGGAATTAACCCATTATTATGCCTAATTTTGTTGTGATGCCCCGCTGGATGCATTAAACAATGTAACAAGGTTTTCCAAAAATAAATCAACTCAAGTTATGGAAAAAAATGCCAACATGGCACTGCCATATGTATTATTGAAGTCACAAAGTGCATTATTTTTTTTAACATGCCTCAAAACAGCAGCTTGGAATTTGGGACATGAGGAGGTTGAGGTGGGCGGGGTGTATATTGTAGCGTCCCGGAAGAGTTAGTGCTGCAAGGGGTTCTGGGTATTTGTTCTGTTGTGTTTATGTTGTGTTACGGTGCAGATGTTCTCCCGAAATGAGTTTTGTCATTCTCGTTTGGTGTGGCGCATATTTGTAACAGTGTTAAAGTTGTTTATACGGCCACCCTCAGTGTGACCTGTATGGCTGTTGACCCAGTATGCTTGCATTCACTTGTGTGTGTGTGAGAAGCCGTAGATCAGTGGTTCTTAACCTTGTTGGAGGTACCGAACCCCACCAGTTTCATATGCGCATTCACCGAACCCTTCTTTAGTGAAAAATAAAATGTAGTTTTTTTTCAAATTCAAGACAAAGTTATATGTTTTTGGTAACACTTTAGCATGGGGAACATATTGTAAGTAACAAAGACTTAATTTACAGTTATTTGGACACTAGGGTAACATATAAGGGTTAGGGTTAGGGTTACTAATGTCCGATAATGGGTTTTTTGCCGATATCCGATTTTCCGATATTGTCCAACTCTTAATTACCGATTCCGATATCAACCGATGCCGATATATACAGTCGTGGAATTAACCCATTATTATGCCTAATTTTGTTGTGATGCCCCGATGGATGCATTAAACGATGTAACAAGGTTTTCCAAAATAAATCAACTCAAGTTATGGAAAAAAATGCCAACATGGCACTGCCATATTTATTATTGAAGTCTCAAAGTGCATTATTTTTAAAAAAACATGCCTCAAAACAGCAGTTTGGAATTTGGGACATGCTCTCCCTGAGAGAGCATGAAGAGGTTGAGGTGGGTGGGGTGTATATTGTAGCGTCCCGGAAGAGTTAGTACTGCAAGGGGTTCTGGGTATTTGTTCTGTTGTGTTTATGTTGTGTTACGGTGCGGATGTTCTCCCGAAATTAGTTTTGTCATTCTTGTTTGGTGTGGCGCATATTTGTAACAGTGTTAAAGTTGTTTATACGGCCACCCTCAGTGTGACCTGTATGGCTGTTGACCCAGTATGCTTGCATTCACTTGTGTGTGTGTGAGAAGCCGTAGATCAGTGGTTCTTAACCTTGTTGGAGGTACCGAACCCCACCAGTTTCATATGCGCATTCACCGAACCCTTCTTTAGTGAAAAATAAAATGTAGTTTTTTTTCAAATTCAAGACAAAGTTATATGTTTTTGGTAACACTTTAGCATGGGGAACATATTGTAAGTAACAAAGACTTAATTTACAGTTATTTGGACACTAGGGTAACATATAAGGGTTAGGGTTAGGGTTACTAATGTCCGATAATGGTTTTTTTGCCGATATCCGATTTTCCGATATTGTCCAACTCTTAAATACCGATTCCGATATCAACCGATGCCGATATATACAGTCGTGGAATTAACCCATTATTATGCCTAATTTTGTTGTGATGCCCCGATGGATGCATTAAACAATGTAACAAGGTTTTCCAAAATAAATCAACTCAAGTTATGGAAAAAAATGCCAACATGGCACTGCCATATTTATTATTGAAGTCTCAAAGTGCATTATTTTTTTTTAAACATGCCTCAAAACAGCAGTTTGGAATTTGGGACATGCTCTCCCTGAGAGAGCATGAGGAGGTTGAGGTGGGCGGGGTGTATATTGTAGCGTCCCGGAAGAGTTAGTACTGTAAGGGGTTCTGGGTATTTGTTCTGTTGTGTTTATGTTGTGTTACGGTGCGGATGTTCTCCCGAAATTAGTTTTGTCATTCTTGTTTGGTGTGGCGCATATTTGTAACAGTGTTAAAGTTGTTTATACGGCCACCCTCAGTGTGACCTGTATGGCTGTTGACCCAGTATGCTTGCATTCACTTGTGTGTGTGTGAGAAGCCGTATATCAGTGGTTCTTAACCTTGTTGGAGGTACCGAACCCCACCAGTTTCATATGCGCATTCACCGAACCCTTCTTTAGTGAAAAATAAAATGTAGTTTTTTTTCAAATTCAAGACAAAGTTATATGTTTTTGGTAACACTTTAGCATGGGGAACATATTCTAAGTAACAAAGACTTAATTTACAGTTATTTGGACACTAGGGGAACATACAAGGGTTAGGGTTAGGGTTACTAATGTCCGATAATGGGTTTTTTGCCGATATCCGATATTCCGATATTGTCCAACTCTTAATTACCGATTCTGATATCAACCGATGCCGATATATACAGTCGTGGAATTAACCCATTATTATGCCTAATTTTGTTGTGATGCCCCGCTGGATGCATTAAACGATGTAACAAGGTTTTCCAAAAATAAATCAACTCAAGTTATGGAAAAAAATGCCATCATGGCACTGCCATATTTATTATTGAAGTCACAAAGTGCATTATTTTTAAAAAAACATGCCTCAAAACAGCAGCTTGGAATTTGGGACATGCTCTCCCTGCTGAGAGAGCATGAGGAGGTTGAGGTGGGCCGGGTAGGGGGTAGGGGGTAAATTCAAGACAAAGTTATATGTTTTTGGTAACACTTTAGTATGAGGAACATATTCTAAGTAACAAAGACTTAATTTAGAGTTTTTTGGACACTAGGGGAACATATTCTAAGTAACAAAGACTTAATTTAGAGTTTTTTGGACACTAGGGGAACATATTGTAAGTAACAAAGACTTCATTTTGAGTTATTTGGTTAGGGTTAGGGTTAGAGGGTTAGGGTTATAATAAGGCCATGCTGAATAAGGCATTAATAAGTTCTTAATAATGACTAGTTAAGAACCAATATGTTACTAATTTGCATGTTAATAAGCAACTAATTAATGGTGAATATGTTCCCCATACGAAAGTGTTACCATGTTTTTTTACTAGTGCACAAAATGAACCGTGCATGAACATCACCTTGTTCAAACAACAAAACCAACACAGTGCATAAACTCACAACAAATTACACACCTGTAAATCAGTCTGACTTCTGCTGTTGCCGTATCCTTAATATGCCGATAGGGAGAAGTTTTTATTTACACGATGAGTCGGGTGTGTTTTGACTTCCGCCGAACCCCTGAGCCCGACTCACCGAACCCTTAGGATTCGATCGAACCCAGGTTAAGAACCCTAGATACAATGTGATTGGGCCGGCACGGAAATGCAGTGCCTCTGAAGCACGCCCCCAATATTGTTGTCTGGGTGGAAATCGGGAGAAATTCGGGAGAATGGTTGCCCCGGGAAATTTTCGGGAGGGGCACTGAAATTCGGGAGTCCCCGGGAAAATCGGGAGGGTTGGCAAGTATGACTGGGAGACGCAACTGCTCTGTACTTCTCCCTACGTCCGTGTACCACTCTGTACAGTGGCGTTTTAAAAAGTCATACATTTTACTTTTTGAAACCGATACCGATCATTTCCGATATTACATTTTAAAGCATTTATCGGGCGATAATATCGGCAGTCCGATATTATCGGACATCTCTACTAATAAGCAAAAATTCTGAGGTTATTGAGGGAAGACTCTTAGTTAATGGCTTACTGGTTGTATAATAAGGCCATGCATGGGGCGGTATAGCTTGGTTGGTAGAGTGGCCGTGCCAGCAACTTGAGGGTTCCAGGTTCGATCCCTGCTTCTGCCAACATAGTCACTGCCGTTGTGTCCTTGGGCAAGACACTTTACCCCACCTGCTCCCATGTGCCACCCACACTGGTTTAAAAATGTAACTTAGATATTGGGTTTCCCAATGTAAAGTGCTTTGAGTCACTAGAGAAAAGTGCTATATAAATATATAATTCAATGCAGAATAAGGCATTAATAAGTACCTAATAATGACTAATTAAGAGCCAATATGTTACTAAGTTGCATGTTAATAAGAAACTAATTAATGGTGAATATGTTCCCTAGTGTGTGAATGTGAGTGTGAATGTTGTCTGTCTGTCTGTGTTGGCCCTGTGATGAGGTGGCGACTTGTCCAGGGTGTACCCGCCTTCCGCCTGAATACAGCTGAGACAGACTCCAGCACCCCCCACGACCCTGAAAGGGACAAGCGGTAGAAAATGGATGGATGGATGGACACAAGGGGAACATATAAGGGTTAGGGTTACTAATAAGCAATAATTCTGAGGTTATTGAGGGAAGACTCTTAGTTAATGGCTTACTGGTTGTATAATAAGGCCATGCAGAATAAGGCATTGATAATTACCTAATAATGACTAATTAAGAGCCAATATGTTACTAAGTTGCATGTTAATAATAAACTAATTAATGGTGAATACGTTCCCTAGTGTGTGAATGTGAGTGTGAATGTTGTCTGTCTATCTGTGTTGGTCCTGTGATGAGGTGGCGACTTGTCCAGGGTGTACCCCGCCTTCCGCCCGAATGCAGCTGAGATAGGCTCCAGCGATCCCAAAAGGGACAAGTGGTAGAAAATGGATGTATGGATGGATGTTACCCATACTAAAGTGTTACCTTTTTTTTTTTTTTAATGATTATTCCTCATCATAATGTTGGTATCTCGATCTTTCAACTTTATGATGCAGTTTCAGAGGCTGCACAGCGCCCTGCAGAGAATGATGAGAGTTCAAGCCAGGGATTCTGAAAGGTAATGTCATATTCTCTTTTGTTTTTCAAACACATTTTTAAGGTCGAAAACCATCCAGGAAACTAATAAATAAATTAAATGATTACAGTCATAGGCGCCCATCTACATTTCTGTCAGTGGGTGCTCGGTGTGTATGTATTAGTGTTGTCCCGATACCAATATTTTGTTACCGGCACCAGTACCAGAAGTATTTCGATACTTTTCTAAATAAAAGTTACCACAAAAAATGTCATTATTGGCTTTATTTTAACAAAAATCTTAGGGTACATTAAACATATGTTTCTTATTGCAAGTTTGTCCTTAAATAAAATAGTGAACATACAAGACAACTTGTCTTTTAGTAGTAAGTAAACAAACAAAGGCTTCTAATTTTGTGATGTTAAAAAATATCGATGGCACGTTTGTGACAGTGTTGGTGTTGTTCACACTGCCACCCTTAGTGTGACATGTATGGCTGTTGACTAAGTATGGTCTTCATTCAATCTTGTGCAGAGTGTTCAAAGTCAGGATGATTGTGACATTAGTTTATAATCGGGCACAATGAAGTCTTGGTTTGACTTTTTTTATTATAGAATATGTGACTTGTGACTTTTTATTATGTAAAACGGTCCAAACTCGCTACAAAATTAATGTCAACAAGATTGATTATACAAAAATTATTTCATAAATTGAAAGCCGCCATCAATCCTACGTGGGTGCCCGGCATTATCCGTGGGTGCTCAGGCCCCGAAGCACCCACGGGATCGGCGCCGATGATTACAGTAACCCTAATAATAGATCCTAATTATACATGTTCATAACTAGAGCATAAAAATCAGTTTACGAGCTTCTAGATATGCTTTTTAAAATGATAAGAGCCCTCCGGACATGAAATACACTGTAAAGAAAAATTACCAGGATTTCACAGCAGTATTTTTCTACAGTAATCAAAATGTACTGTGCAATACAACAACTAACTGTAAACATTACAATATATATTTATTTTCTCCACAAAACTGAAAAAGTGGCTTAAGGAAAATCGGAAGTGTGAGAACTATATGTTAAAATAAACAAGTGTAAAGGGTGTTATTTCATGTCTCGGGGACCCTTTAGAATGCAAATGTTTTTTTTATTTAGAATGCCATAAACAGTTTTTATGATCTAGCAATGAAAGTATTCAATTTGTAATTACCAATTCCTACTTTTGTGAAAATTCAGTCATGCATTTTCGGAACCAATTAACAGGAATAAGATAAGGAAATGTCTGCTTTAAAAAACAAAACAAAATAAAATTCGCAATACAGTGAAGCTGCAAATTTTGAAGTGACTGTATGTAAAAATAAACACTGACAAACATATTTTTGCTTTGCACAGAATAAGGAATAGCCACAGTTGCACTGTACAAGAGTCAAACACTGCCTTTAACAATAGTGCTGTTAAATGATTAATCACTGGTTGTAGAGGAAAAATGTTGATTCATGAGGATCAAATAGCGTTAATTTTTTATGTATAATAGTAATAATAATCTATAATAATTGGGTTTCATTTCACATGAGCAAAGAAAGTCAAGAAACAGAAGGGAATATATATATATTCCATCCATCCATCCATCCATCTTCTTCCGCCTATCCGAGGTCGGGTCGCGGGGGCAGCAGCCTAAGCAGGGAAGCCCAGACTTCCCTCTCCCCAGCCACTTCGTCCAGCTCCTCCCGGGGGATCCCGAGGCGTTCCCAGGCCAGCCGGGAGACATAGTCTTCCCAACGTGTCCTGGGTCTTCCTCGTGGCCTCCTACCGGTCGGACATGCCCTAAACACCTCCTTAGGGAGGCGCTCGGGTGGCATCCTGACCAGATGCCCGAACCACCTCATCTGGCTCCTCTCGATGCGGAGGAGCAGCGGCTTTACTTTGAGCTCCCCCCGGATGACAGAGCTTCTCACCCTATCTCTAAGGGAGAGCCCCGCCACCCGGCGGAGGAAACTCATTTCGGCCGCTTGTACCCGTGATCTTGTCCTTTCGGTCATAACCCAAAGCTCATGACCATAGGTGAGGATGGGAACGTAGATCGACCGGTAAATTGAGAGCTTTGCCTTCCGGCTCAGCTCCTTCTTCACCACAACGGATCGATACAGCGTCCGCATTACTGAAGACGCCGCACCGATCCGCCTGTCGATCTCACGATCCACTCTTCCCTCACTCGTGAACAAGACTCCGAGGTACTTGAACTCCTCCACTTGGGGCAAGATCTCCTCCCCAACCCGGAGATGGCACTCCACCCTTTTCCGGGCGAGAACCATGGACTCGGACTTGGAGGTGCTGATTCTCATCCAAGTCGCTTCACACTCAGCTGCGAACCGATCCAGTGAGAGCTGAAGATCCTGGCCAGATGAAGCCATCAGGACCAAATCATCTGCAAAAAGCAGAGACCTAATCCTGCAGCCACCAAACCGGATCCCCTCAACGCCTTGACTGCGCCTAGAAATTCTGTCCATAAAAGTTATGAACAGAATCGGTGACAAAGGGCAGCCTTGGCGGAGTCCAACCCTCACCGGAAACGTGTCCGACTTACTGCCGGCAATGCGAACCAAGCTCTGACACTGATCATACAGGGAGCGGACCGCCACAATCAGACAGTCCGAAACCCCATACTCTCTGAGCACTCCCCACAGGACTTCCCGAGGGACACGGTCGAATGCCTTCTCCAAGTCCACAAAGCACATGTAGACTGGTTGGGCAAACTCCCATGCACCCTCAAGGACCCTGCCGAGAGTATAGAGCTGGTCCACAGTTCCACGACCAGGACGAAAACCACACTGTTCCTCCTGAATCCGAGGTTCGACTATCCGGCGTAGCCTCCTCTCCAGTACACCTGAATAGACCTTACCGGGAAGGCTGAGGAGTGTGATCCCACGATAGTTAGAACACACCCTCCGGTTCCCCTTTTTAAAGAGAGGAACCACCACCCCGGTCTGCCAATCCAGAGGTACTGCCCCCGATGTCCACGCGATGCTGCAGAGTCTTGTCAACCAAGACAGCCCTACAGCATCCAGAGCCTTAAGGAACTCCGGGCGGATCTCATCCACCCCCGGGGCCTTGCCACCGAGGAGCTTTTTAACTACCTCAGCAACCTCAGCCCCAGAAATAGGAGAGCCCACCACAGATTCCTCAGGCACTGCTTCCTCATAGGAAGACGTGTTGGTGGGATTGAGGAGGTCTTCGAAGTATTCCCTCCACCGATCCACAACTTCCGCAGTCGAGGTCAGCAGAACACCATCCGCACCATACACGGTGTTGGTAGTGCACTGCTTCCCCTTCCTGAGGCGGTGGATGGTGGTCCAGAATCGCTTCGAAGCCGTCCGGAAGTCGTTTTCCATGGCTTCCCCGAACTCCTCCCATGTCCGAGTTTTTGCCTCCGCGACCGCTGAAGCCGCACACCGCTTGGCCTGTCGGTACCTGTCCGCTGCCTCAGGAGTCCCATGAGCCAAAAGAACCCGATAGGACTCCTTCTTCAGCTTGACGGCATCCCTCACCGCCGGTGTCCACCAACGGGTTCTAGGATTACCGCCACGACAGGCACCAACTACCTTGCGGCCACAGCTCCAATCAGCCGCCTCGACAATAGAGGTGCGGAACATGGTCCACTCGGACTCAATGTCCAGCACCTCCCTCGTGACATGTTCAAAGTTCTTCCGGAGGTGGGAATTGAAACTCTCTCTGACAGGAGACTCTGCCAGACGTTCCCAGCAAACCCTCACAATGCGTTTGGGCCTGCCAGGTCTGTCCGGCATCCTCCCCCACCATCGCAGCCAACTCACCACCAGGTGGTGATCGGTAGAAAGCTCCGCCCCTCTCTTCACCCGAGTGTCCAAAACATGAGGCCGCAAATCCGATGACACAACTACAAAGTCGATCATGGAACTGCGGCCTAGGGTGTCCTGGTGCCAAGTGCACATATGGACACCCTTATGCTTGAACATGGTGTTTCGTTATGGACAATCCGTGACGGGCACAAAAGTCCAATAACAAAACACCACTTGGGTTCAGATCCGGGCGGCCATTCTTCCCAATCACGCCTCTCCAGGTTTCACTGTCGTTGCCAATATGAGCGTTGAAGTCCCCCAGTAGAACGAGGGAATCACCCGGGGGAGCACTCTCAAGTACTCCCTCGAGTGAATCCAAAAAGGGTGGGTACTCTGAGCTGCTGTTTGGCGCGTAAGCGCAAACAACAGTCAGGACCCGTCCCCCCACCCGAAGGCGGAGGGAAGCTACCCTCTCGTCCACCGGGTTGAACTCCAACATGCAGGCTCTGAGCCGGGGGGTAACAACAATTGCCACCCCAGCCCGTCGCCTCTCATTGCTGGCAACGCCAGAGTGGAAGAGAGTCCAGCCCCTCTCGAGAGAACTGGTTCCAGAGCCCTTGCTGTGCGTCGAGGTGAGTCCGACTATATCCAACCGGAACTTCTCTACCTCGCGCACTAGCTCAGGCTCCTTCCCCCCCAGCGAGGTGACGTTCCACGTCCCAAGAGCTAGCTTCTGTAGCCGAGGATCGGACCGCCAAGTGCCCTGCCTTCGGCTACCGCCCAGCTCACATTGCACCCGACCTCTATGGCCCCTGCTATGGGTGGTGAGCCCATTGGAGGGGGGACCCACGTTGCCTCTTCGGGCTGTGCCCGGCCGGGCCCCATGGGGACAGGCCCGGCCACCAGGCGCTCGCCATCGTGCCCCAACTCCGGGCCTGGCTCCGGAGGGGGGCCCCGGTGACCCGCGTCCGGGCGAGGGAAATCTGAGTCTCGGTTCTTGCATTTCCATAGAAGTCTTCGAGCTGCTCTTTGTCTGATCCCTCACCTAGGACCTGTTTGTCTTGGGAGACCCTACCAGGGGGCATGGAAGCCCCCGGACAACATAGCTCCTAGGATCATTGGGACACGCAAACTCCTCTACCACGTTAAGGTGGCAGCTCAGAGAGGAGTATATATATATTACTGTGTATATATATATATATATATATATATATATATATATATATATATATATATATATATATATATATATATATATATATATATATATATATACACACACACACACACACACATATATATATATATATATATATATATATATATATATATATGTGTGTGTGTGTGTGTGTGTCTATTAAACACCTTTAAGATCATGTTGATGCTAAGAAAACATTTATAAACAAACATTTATCCACATCAACGTGGACCTGTTATGAGCTACTTAAAGATAAATGTGCCATACTTTGTTGCGTCACATTTTTGTTTTTTTTAACTAAAATGTTCCTTTTACACTCTTCCATATATACCACATATCATTACCGGATCAACTCCACATTTGCGCATGCAGTGCAATAAAATCCGATGATTAATCCGCTTTAAAGCGTTGAAGCCCTAAAATATATTCTACAAGTTTATGCTCAGTTTTGACTGACACTGTCAAAGACTTACTCATTTAACAATAAAGTAAAGTATGGTGGTTGTGGTACTGTACTTCATCATACTGACAGCTGTTTCTAATAATTTTACCCTCTTTTACTGTACTGCAAAAAAAGGGACCAAGACTTGTGATATATTGTACGGCTCTGGTAATATGTTCAAAATGACATCCCTCACATGAGTTGTAATTCAATGTCTACTTTACAAGGATAGTGTATAGTACAGTAGCTACATTGGGGCCCTAAGTAGATAAGCAGAATTTGAGTTAAATTTTTTTTGTCTAAATTTAATGTAATTAGATGCATGGGAAAGAAAAACAATGTTAAAAAACACGATGAACATAATTAAAACACATTTGATTTGATCCCAGAGGAAGTTTGCCATTATGTTCTAATCAGTGATGGAGCAGGAAGAGGCTAGGAATGTGTTTTTTTTTTTTTTGGTAAAATATCAGATTGAGTGCCCTGTCATTTAATCATTGACATTTTACAGTAATATGTCACACACGGAATTTTCTGTATTATCTTACATAGATTTCAATACACAAGTGATTGAAACCATATTTGAAGGGTGTTGTTGACGTGGAAAGTTGGCTCATTACAATTTCATCAAACTGAAATAGTCAAAATGTAAAATTTGTCACGCAACAACATTCTTAAATGAAACAATGTTATGCATACTTGTGGCCCGTTTTTGTGTTGAAATCTCAAACTAAAAAAAATTAAAGATAAACATGTTCCATAAAAATAAATGTTAAAATGCTGAGTAACCGTTGTGTAACTTTGTGTGTTCTGCAGTGCCGCAGTTTGCGGCATAGACTGTAAGGACGAAGCCGAGCATCTCACGGAGATGATGAACGCTCACTCGGCCAAAACAGGTAATTGGACACTCAAGACATACATTTAATTTTTGATTCAAGTAATCATTTAATGACAACATGTGACGTACGGTGTGGTTCATGATGGCTGCCGAGGCTCAGACTCCTTTGGCGTTTTTTTTGTCAAACTTTAAATGGGAAACCCACTTTTCCTACCTTTGGGTACCTGTGTTGTATATTTGTATAAGAAATTGTGAATTGAAAACATGGAGGCATGGCGGAGATATTTATTAAACAATCTCGCCTTCCTCCAAACAAGCCGTTTGGAATTTGCCCAATTTGTGACGTTTTTCCCAAGTGTGATGTCGGTCATCTCCATATATGGTAAAGTTTTACCCGAAGAGCTTTGCGCGAGTCCGACATTGTCATCAATAAGTTCCTTCTTTTTCTCTATCCTACATGCACATGCACCCTCCGCTGTTGCCATTTCTAATACAAAGTAGCGTATTGTTCAAACTAGGGTTGTACAGTATACAACATGGGTATCAAACTCTGGCCCGGGGGCCAAATTTGGCCCGCCGTGTAATTTCATTTGGCCCTTAAGGCGATATCAAATTAACACTAGAGCTGGCCCGCCGATTATATACAGCGGCGGTGCCGCGGTAACACCGCATTCACCGCTAGTTCTCATACTTGACAACCCTCACGGGAGACTCCCAACTTTCAGTGCCCCTACCTAAAATCGTCCCGTCCGCTTTTAATCAAGTTCAACAAGTGGGCTGCAATATACACCCCATGCCAGGTATCTGTCTTGGGCACATCAGATTAGATCAGTGTGTTGCAAACTGAGCCGTTTAAAGTCCTGAATGGTTGGTTTATTCATTGTTATTTTATTTTCTAATTTATTAGCCTGTGAAAAAAGTTAATGTTGATATTTACCTCAGAAGGCTGCAAATAGAAAAGAGGCATTCAATTTTTATTTAAATTATATTTGATATGCCATTGATATTTTTAAATTTGTATTATTATTATTTGAAACTCGATTTTGCATGTCACTATAAAGTTATATAAGCCTTGCTTGTTCAATATTTAATGCAAAACTTGTTTGGGTCCCTATTAAAAGGTTAATTTGTTCAACTTTGTCCCGCGGCTTTGTTCAGTTTTAAATTTTGGCCCACTCTGTATTTGAGTTTGACACCCCTGGTATACAGGTACTAATAAAGTACCACGGTACTAATGACTTAAAAACGGTACTATACTGCTTCTAAAAAACACCGGTATCTTTTTTTTCCCTGAAATTATTGTGACGTTGTGACATTGCTGTTCGGCAAGGCATACACACGGTGTACTGTGAAGACACAAGAGGGAGAATGGATGTATTTTGTCTTAAAAACAAACAATAAAGGTGAAGCTTTTCACACTGAAGCACTGCTCTGGAAGAGGTGTTTTGAACAGGGCTAGCCTGCGTCCATCCGCAGTCGTCAGTGTTTTAGCTACTTCTAAATCACTAATCATCACCTCCATATCGTCAAATAAAGTACGTTTCTTACAAGTATCATCCGTGCAGGACGAGGAATAGCTAAACATGCTTCACTACACGAGGATACAATAGCCAACCACTAACAGCAAGCTAACGTTTCTGAATGTAAAAAAACAAAAAAAACTGCGGTACTGGTTTTTCTTTTACAGTAATATGCAGTTAAAAACCACCGTAAATTTACTGCAAAAACTGTCAGCTCAGTCGCCAGAATTTTACCGTAAAACCTATTGTCCTTTTTACAGTGTAACTGTTGGATTATTTGCTTTAAAATCGAAAGTCAAGCAGGTATTTAATAATATTTATTTAATGTCTGAAAATACATTGTATTTTTTTTGCTGTCTAAATGGGAAAAATATATTTTTGTATTATTTACGCGTAATATTTCCAGGCTTCTGCGGGACACAATAATGATGTGGCAGGCCCCCGGGGCCTTGAGTTTGACACCTGTGAGCTACTGTGTCATTTGACTGTGCTGAACTGTGACCGTTCGTAATATTTACTTTATGTTACCATTTTCAGTTTTTTCTTTTTCATGATGACAGGTGAGGCTCGGCATGTTTCTAATATAACAATGTGTCATGTTGATAGTGGCTCAGCATGAACAGATACATTATGCTACGATGATTCTGGGGAGATTCCACTAAAGCTGTAGTGCAAGGGTGTCTGTACTTTTCCACCAAGGGCCACATACTGAAAAGTCCATGTATGCACGGGCCATTTTGATATACATATATTTTTTTTTTACATTGCTAAAAACAGATTTTATACATATTCAAAGACAAAACTTTGTATCAGCTTTGTCTTATCGGTGACTGAGTAGATTATTATTCATTATTAGCTAGAACATTTCAGCTTTGTCTCATTACATTCTGATTTTTGCCATTTTTTCTTTTGTCAGAATAGAATAGAATAATAGACTTTATTGACATTGCCCTTCAAAAGTAAATCGAATACAACATTTTCACTGTTGTTGCTTTTTTCCGACAATATGCTGCAGGCCAGCAAAACTCGGTCTGCGGGCCGCGAATGGCCCCCGGGCCGCACTTTAGACACCACTGCTGTAGTGATTCAGCCAAAACAACATTTTTACAGGTTCTCAACAAAAGTTTAACCCCTTTTTTATTGTCAGAATGTTTTACTTGAAAGCACATCATTTATTTGCTCAAAACTTGGTAACAGTACAGGGAAGGCCGATAAAATGTATATTTCGATATACATTACGGTCTGTTGCGATAATGATATTTATCACAATGTATTATTTCATTTGGCCAATACATGATAACAGAACCAATTTAAAAGGGGCTAGTTACAAAGGCTCTTAATTTGGCTACTGAAATTTCCAGTTGTATTATTTTCTCAAAACTATTGTTACTCTACTTGTTAATTTACCGTTAATATCTAGTTACTTACGTGGTTCTTTCTACACTTTTGTAAAAATGTGATAATCACTTATTCTTTTGTTGTTTGGAAACTTTACATTAGTTTTGGCCGATACTACAAATTTGGGTATCGATATAATACCAAGTAGTTACAGGGGCAGTATTGGTCATACCAATGCTGATACTTCAAATGTTCAATATGATTGAATGATTACATTTTGATCGTAACAAAGGTGGTGTGACATATCTCAATTAAATATTGAAATTACTTCCTTCTTCCCTTTTATTACATATCGTAAGATATTTTGTGCAAAAATAAAGTCAACCGTACAAAAAAACTAAATGTGAGCAAAAACTACTATTGGCTCTAATGACTTATTTCCTAAATTTGCCAACAATAATAAAAATGACAGGAAAGTGATTTTGTGGAAGTCGTTAATCTGTGACTTTCAATTTATACCCGGAGACAGAGACAAACACACACAACTAAATATACTGTCTGCAGGGAAACTTTTCCTTCTTATCCCTTCGGGTGGATCATGATTAATTGTTCATATAAACGAGAAGATATGAAATCCTATCAGTCGTCATCCCAGTGAGAGCAGACATTGTACAGTAAGTGATCATTTTATTATGTTTGTAGTTTTTATTTCTTATTTAGTACTTTTTAGCACACAGCTTCTAAAACTCATCCTCCTTATATCAGGCTAAAAATATAGGGTTCTGGATCATAATTTTTCCAAAGTATTCTTTGGCTCTCACAAAGTCTGCATGATTAGCATAGTTGTTGAAGGAAAAGGGATCTCTGGTTCTCACCTCGGATCACGTGACTGACTTGCTCATTGTCTCTTAACCTACTCAGTGGCCTAGTGGTTAGAGTGTCCGCCCTGAGATCGGTAGGTTGTGAGTTCAAACCCGAAGACTATAAAAATGGGACCCATTACCTCCCTGCTTGGCACTCAGCATCAAGGGTTGGAATTGGGGGTTAAATCACCAGAAATTATTCCCAGGCGCGGTACCACTGCTGCCCACTGCTCCCCTCACCTCCCAGGGGGTGGAAGAAGGGGATGGGTCAAATGCAGAGGACACATTTCACCACACCTAGTGTGTGTGTGACAATCATTGGTACTTTATCTTTAACTTTAAAATGCCTTGGTAAATCTGAGTGAGAGTGATTCTATTTTGATCATATCTATTTACTCACAAACTTTGTAAGTCTTTCGGTGTCATAAACCAGATATATATGATAATAGCTTCAATGCAGACGCCAGACGCAACTTATTTATCCATTCTACTGGTACTTTAAAGTGAAATTTACCAGCGAGCACACCAGTCCAAGTCTAATCACTCATCTTTGTGCTGACGTATGCATTGACCTGATCAGTGACCTATAATAACCTTTTAGGTAACCATCTGTGGTTATGGTAACAAGCATGTGTGTCATTAATCTGCATTTATGCAAGATTATTGCCATCAATTTTTGTGATAATCGCAAGAGTTTAAATCTGTTGCTCTCATCCTGCAGCGATCCCGATGGAAGCCTTGAAAGTGTCTTTTGGCGAGGAGCTTTTCCACATGTGCTACGAGGAGGACGGACACATTCTGAGAGTGGTGGGGGGCGCGCTCCACGACTTCCTCAACAGTTTCAACGTCCTCCTGAAGCAGAGCAACGCGCCCAAAGCGGGCGGAGGGGATTGCGTAAGCGAGGCGTCCGTGCTGTGCTTAGACAAGGATCCTGGTCTGCTTACTGTCTACTTCTTCAACCCTCGCCCCACCACTGAGCTCTTCTTCCCAGGGGTCATCAGGGCAGCGGCCCGCCTGCTCTATCACATCACGGTGGAAGTGTTGATGGACCCGCCCACGGCCAAAGACAGTATCCTCCAGTCCAACCCGCAGCCCAGTCTTCTATACACAGTGCTTGTCAAGGGGGATAAGAACCTGAGCCCGAGTCCGCTGAGGGCCACCTCAGCTGGGACTCTTCCTACCTCTCTGTTCTCCACCATCTTCCCCTTCCATCTCATCCTCGACCAGGACTTGGTTCTGGTGCAAATAGGACACGGGCTCAGGAAGAGACTGACCAGGAAGGATGGCCTTCGGCGTCCTTCTATCTTCCAAGAACACTTCTCCATCGTTTGCCCTCAGATTAAATGCACCTTTCAATGTATCCTGACTATGCTCAACACCCAGTTTGTCATCCGGATCAAGCACGGGGTTTCTGGAGCAGACAGCACGGGCAAGGTATGTCAATCTAGGCTATCCAATTCCATCCATCCATGTTCTTCCGCTTATCCGAGGACGGGTCGCGGGGGCAGCAGCCTAAGCAGGGACGCCCAGACTTCCCTCTCCCCAGCCACTTCGTCCAGCTCTTCCAAGGGGATCACGAGGCATTCCCAGGACACGTCTTCCCAACGTGTCCTGGGTCTTCCCCGTGGCCTCCTACCGGTCGGACGTGCGCGAAACACCTCCCTAGGGAGGTGTTCGGGTAGCATCCTGACCAGATGCCCGAACCACCTCATCTGGCTCCTTTTTCAATTGAAAGAACGGAATCAGGCTGATTTTTGTAAGCTTTTTAGCGGTACCAATCAGCCCCAGGTAGAGATCAGGGCTCTACCTCCAACCAGTTTGTCATTCGGATCAAGCTTCCCGAGCAGATAGCACGGCCAAAGTATGTCAAAACCCCGCCACTAAATTGAAAGAAAGAAATCAGGCTACCTTTTTGAGAGCGTATTAGAATCAGAATCAGAATCAGAATCGTTTTATTGCCATTGTTTGAGAACGGGTTCACAAACTAGGAATTTTTCTTGGTGCAATCGTGCAACATAAAACACATATAACACAGATTTGGTAATAACAAGAGCTGTAACTGAGCTATAGCAGAACCACTCGGCCTGAGGTAGAGATCAGTGCTCCACCACCAACCAGTTTGTCATCCAGATCAAGCACAGGGTTTCAGGTAACAGCACAGGCAAGTTATGTCAAAACTAGACTACCCAATTGAAGGAAATAAATCGGGGCGATTTTTGCAAGCCTATTAGTGGTAACACTCCGTCCGTGGTGGCAGAGATCATTGCTCTACCACCAACCAGTTTGTCCTCCGGATCAAACACGGGTCTCCCCGAGCAGACGGGCAAAGTATATCAAAACCAAGCCACTAAATTCAAAGAAAGAAATCGGGCTACCTTTTTGCGAGCTTTTTAGCAGAACCACTAGGCCCAAGGAAGAGATCAGTGCTCTACAGCCAACCAGTTTGTCCTCCAGATCAAACAAAGGGCTTTCCGAGCAGACAGCACGAGCAAGGTATGTCAAAACCAGGCCACTAAATTGAAAGAAAGAAATCGGGCTACCTTTTTGTGAGCTTATTAGCAGAACCACTAGGCCCAAGGTAGAGATCAGTGCTTCACCACCAACCAGTTTGTCATACAGATCAAGCACAGGGTTTCCTGACCAGACAGCACAGGCAAGTTATGTCAAAACTAGACTACCCAATTGAAGGAAAGAAATTGGGGCGATTTTTGTGAGCCTATTAGTGGTAACACTCCGTCCGTGGTAGCAGAGATCATTGCTCTACCACCAACCAGTTTGTCATCCGGATCAAACACAGGGCTTCCCGAGCAGACAGCACGAGCAAGGTATGTCAAAACCAGGCCACTAAATTGAAAGAAAGAAATTGGGCTACCTTTTTGCGAGCTTTTTAGCAGAACCACCAGGCCCAAGGTAGAGATCAGTGCTCTACCACCAACCGGTTTTTCATTCGGATCAAGCACAGGGTTTCTTGAGCAGACAGCACGGGCGAGGTATGTCAAAACTAAGCCACCCAATTGAAAGAAAGAAATTGGGGCGATTTTTGCGAGCCTATGAGCGGTAACAATCAGCCTGTGTAAGAGATCAGTGCTCTACCACCGACCAGTTTGTCGTACGGATCAAGCACAGGGTTTCCCGAGCAGACAGCACGGGTAAGGTATGTCAAAACAAGGCCACCCAACTGAAAGAAAGAAATCGGACCAATTTTCGCAAGCTTATTAGCAGTACCACTCGGCCCGTGATCGAGATCAGCGCCCTGCCACCAAGTAGTTTCTCATCTGGATCAAGCATGGGATTTACCGAACAGACAGCACGAGCAAGATATGTCAAAACAAGGCCACCCAATTGAAAGAAAGAAATCGGCCTCCCTTTTTGCGAGCTTTTGAGCGGCACCACTCGGCCCGAGGTAGAGATCAGTGCTCTACCACCGACCAGGATCACAAGCAAATGTCAAAGCCTTTTCTCCATCAAAGGCACAGCCGGGCTTCGTGCTGATAATGTAAGGGGGAGGTGGTGGTTGGGGGGACCGGTCGCCATGGTGAGAACCGAGACGTCTCCGTGAGTAAACACGACCGCTGACTTCCTGTCAGAGGCGATCCATATTTGTTTGAAAAGTCTCCCAGCTGGGAGCCTGTCAGTTTGCTAGTAAAACTTGAGCGAAGCGGTGATGGAGGAAAACAAAAAGATTGCTTATTCGTCTGATGAGCACAAACATGACTGAAATGTCAAGAGCGTCGTGTTGAACTAGTTTCAAAATAGTTACAAGTCTGGGGAGGCTGTAATCATCACAGTGCGTTTGAAGAGAGCAAGGTAAAGAGCCAACTTCTAGTTGGTGATTTCCACACACTGACAGAAACAGCAGTCCAAACTGAACTCATGTGTCCTTCAGGGCGGAGCTACTACACTGGCCCTGATATCCCTTCACATAGAGGATCTTTGACTAGCGTTTTTACACTCGGTCCTAAAATGGTCTAGAATTCTAAAAACATCAGAGTGCTTCGACTGACGTTTTCGCAGGTCCTTAGTATTCCTGTCTCACAGAGGTCTTTAAAAACAGCAGCTGCTTCTGTTGTATAGAAGATCTTTGACTAGCATTTTGCAGTGAGTCCCTAAAAAACAGCAGACCATTTGTATAGAGTTTTTGCAATAGAACCTTAAAAACAGCTGGTGCTCCTGTTGTATAGAGGATCTCTGACCAGCATGTTTGCGGTAGATACCTAAAAGCAGCAGAGCACTCTTGTCCCAGAGTGGATCTTTGACTAGAATGTTTGCAGTAGGTCCTCAAAAAACAGCAGAGCACTACTGCGCCATAGTGGATCTTTGACTAGTGTTTTTGCAGTAGGACCTTAAAAACAGCAGGTACTCTGCAATATACAGGAGCTTTTACTGCTGTCTTTGTAGTAAATTCGTAAAAACAGCAGAGTGTTTCTGTCACAATAATAGATCTTTGATTGACATTTTTGCAGTTGCATAACAGCAGAGCACGTATGTCATATAGATGTTCTTTGAGTAGTATTTTTGCAGTAGTTTCTTAAAACAGCAGGTTTCTCCTGTCGTATAGAGGATCTTTGACTGCTGTTTTTGCAGTAAGTCCTTAAAAAAACGGAGTACTACTGTCTCTGAGGGGATCTTTACCAAGCGTTATTGCAGTAGGTCTTCAAAAAAAATAGCAGAGCTATCCTCTACTCCTGTCGCGTAGAGGATCTTTGACTAACGTTTTTGCAGTATGTCCTTAAGAACACCGTGATTTGGTCATACAAATTATATTTGACTGACGTTACAAATCAGAAAAGCACTCCTGTCATATGGAAGATCTTTGACTAGTGTTTTTGCAGTAGGTTCTTACAATACAGCAGGTGCATCTGTTATATAGATGATCTTTGGCCAATACTTTTAGGCAAGGCAAGGCAAGGCAATTCTATTTATGTTATTTGTACACAAGGCAATTCAAAGTGCTTTACAGAAAATTAAAAGAAGAAAAAATAAATTCAAACTGAAATCAGAAAATACAATCATAAAAACAATCATAATTAATTAAAAGCAATCAAATGCTGTAGATAAAATATGTTCAGTTGTCATATGCACAATCAAATAAGTGTGTCTCACATCTTCAGGAAGACTATTCCACATTTTAGGAGCATAACACTGAAACAAAGTTTCACCAGGATTTACACTATGTCCTAAAAACAGCAGACTCTCCAGTTCCATAAAGAATCTATGGCTCGTCTTTTTGCTGTAGGTCGCAAAGCACTCCTATCCTATAGTGAGTGGATCTTTGACTAGAGGTGTTTAATAGGTCCTTATAGAAAACAGTGAGCTCTTGACACATTGAGGATCTTTGTCTACCGTTTGTGCTGTATGTCTTTTAAAAAAAAATAGAGCACTTCTGTCACACAGAGGATCTTTGACTAGCGTTTTTGCAGTAAGTCCTGAAAAATATCAGTGTGCTCCTGAGGATATTTGACTAGCGTAAACATAGGCCTACTGTAAAGTTAAAGTTAAAGTACCACTGATAGTCACTAGGTGTGGTGAAATCACCCTCTGTATTTGACCCATCCCCTTGTTCCACCCACTGGGAGGTGAGAGGAGCAGCGAGGAGCAGAGGCGGGCACGCTCGGTAATCATTTTGGTGATTTAACCCCAATTCCAACCCTAGATACTGAGTGCCAAGCGGGGAGGTTTTTATTGTCTTTGGTATGACTCGAAGTCACGACCTACCGATCTCAGGGCACTGGACACTCTAACCACAAGGCCACTGAGCAGGTTTAAATTTGTATATTTTGTATATTTTCTGTTTTAATTCAGTACTGTGTAACTTTATTTATCATGTCATTTTTATTCATTTGGTGAAGTAAAATGCAAAGGTACAAAACAGCCTTGCAATTCTATCGTATACAAAATAAAATACTAAAGTGAAAAGTGACAAGTTAGGCTCGCTAGTCTTTAGCTTTTTTTGCCTTTTTAAATGTAACCTTCAGAACAATTTAGTTGAACAGCTCTTCTAAAGTGCGTTAAAAAAACTCTTAGGTTTTCGCCCTCTCTACCTTCCCGAGGAACAAAAAGGTACAGCAGGCATGTACGACAGCTGTAAAAGGTCAAGTGTACAAAAGCAGTACCTTTGATGTTACCACCTTGTACCCGCGCTGAGGCCTTTTTCGTGCTTTCAGCTCTCAGGCTTCCTTGGCAGAACGCCAGGATGGTCTTTTGGCTGGAATACTTTCCCATGTGTTCACTTTGTCTGCGAAAGCAGACGACTCATGTTTGAAAACGTCCTTAAGGGGGGAGGGCAGGTGTACTCGATCTGATAGTGGAGATGTCGTGAGTGCAAACACAAGTACTGATTATGGTTGACTTCCGAGTTGTTGTTTTCATTTAATTATGTAGAGGGGATTCATTAGTTCAAGGCTCAAAGTGAATACATTTGTTTGACAAACTGTAACTGTACGACCAAAGCTTTTAAGTAACATTTATGAACATTACAAACCGTTATTCCAATAAGAGAGCTTCACCCCTGTATAATGAAAGTCAAATGCAACTACTCACACTTTGAATATGTCAGATGACGGTGACACAATAAGGTAATATGTAGAAAGTTGGAAAAACTATTAAAGTTTACGTGCATCACACAAATAGACTCACCCTAATGCAGAATCAGGGGGACACATGTCCTTGTTGAGGATTCTTTTAAAATAAGATACCTGAAAGACAAAGACCAAAAATGGATGTAATTTTAAACACATGAACCTAGTAGCGGGGGTCAACTGGGGACCACTGTAATACTGTGCGTGGCTAAACATGATCATTTTGAATTACCAAATGACCTTTCATTTCTGGAAAAATATTATTAAAATAAAGACAAGCTAAATTCTTTTTTTTTTGTTGCTGAATTGATTTGTTCAATATCACTGAAATAACAACCAAACAACAAAAAAGTATTTCCGGGCAACAGAGCACATCTAAATATAAGCCGCACCCACATAATTTTTGGACAAATTTAATTTTGTACAAGTCTATTAACCGCAGGTGTACGCATTGAAACATGAAATATTTACACAGCCCCCTGTATTCATTCACAAATGTAATAATTACCATGGCAGTCCTTGAACCCGGTCTTTGTCAATGGCTGGGTCCATCGTCTTCGGCTTTGGGGCAGCGTCGTGTCGATGAGGGTGAGTCTGTGACGCGTTAAATGGCTGACCGAATGCTTGTGTCATGTGAGTGGGTTTGATTTAATGTGAACAATTTAATTGGTCCACCCTGACCCGTTCCTCGGCCTGATGTGGCGAAGCTAAATTTATGGGCGGCGTGTATAGCTTGTGAACCCAGAAAATCCATAAATTAGCCGCAACATTGTATAGGCCGCAGGGTTCAAAGCGTGGGAAAAAGGGAAAGTCTTGTAGTCCAGAAATTACATTATTTCTTACGGTTGTTTAATGACTGCCTCATCAAATTAGCATCATAACTTAGCCTACGATGTTTGCCAACTTGCTAATAGCCTTTGAGATAGGGCGGCAGGAAGAAAAGCTCGAACTGGGGGAGAAGTTTTGGAGCACCACTTGTTGGTTGGCATGTATGCTTCTCTTGACCCCTTATGTCAGACCTTTTTCTGTGGGAAAAAAAAATCTTATATTTGCATCAACACAGTAATATGAATAGAGACCAAAGGTATTAAACTCCAAGACAATAAACATATGAAATATGTCTGAAGAACATCAATCCAAGTGGGCTTTTGTTAGATGGCATTTGTCATGTTTAGAAAAAGCATTCCGCTTCAATATAAATAAATATTCTGGCGATGGCATTGCTGACGCAGTTGCACATTGTAAAGCTGCCAAATCTTTTGTGTTTCTTAGTCACATGTCCTGAGCAACTTGGTGTGTGTTGTCCAAGGACATATAAATCCAATCTTACTTCCTGTAAGTTAACTGAAAAAATGCCAAGTCTTCTACAGTAGTTCTTTTTATGGTCTTTGTTTGTGTAGTGATTCACATAGATGACCTGTGTGATGGTGTGAGTTAATTTCCTAAGCAATGTTCCATTCACAATCACCGTCCATCCACAGGTGGACAGTCTTTCAGCCTGAGTACAACCCCTGGCAAACATGACGGAATCAGCAGTTTTGGAGGGTGTTCATTGTTATTTCATTCTGCAGGAAAAAGCAGATAACAGACATGACACAAAACGTTATACATTTCAAATGGCAACTTGTAGACTTCAAGAAACTATAAGAAATCAATGAATTGTGGTAGTCAGCAACAGTTTCATTTTAAGATCAAGCAGATTGAAAAACATTATGAAATCACTCAATTCTGAGGACAAAAATATGGAATCATGAAAAACAAAAACAAAAAAAATACTGCAACACAGCACTAGAACTTTGTTGCACCACCTCTGGCTTTTATATCAGCTTGCAGTCTCTCTGAGGCATGGACTTAACGAGTGACCAACAGTACAGTACTTCATCATTCTTGCTCCAACTTTCTCTGATTGCTGTTGTCAGATCAGCTTTGCAGATTAGAGTCTTGTCATGGACCATTTTTTCCATTTCCACCCCACATTTTGCATTGGATTGAGATTCAAACTATTTTCAGGCCATGACATTGATCTTATGTATCTTTGTTCAAGGAAAGTTTGTACAGTCTTTTGCTCTATGGCAACATGCATTATCATCTTGAGAATTATGTCATCATCCTCAAACATCTTTTCGATTGATGGAATAACAAAAGTGTCCACTATGTCAATGTAAACTTGTGCATTTACTTTGTTTTGGCACCAGCCGCTAGACTAGATCTGACCAAACTAAGTCTACGAGCATGAACTGATGAAGCCTACTTGGATGAGAGGCGACACGTCTTCTAAGACAAACCAAACAGTCCAGATGCGATCGATTGAATGCCCTGAGAGTACAATGACCTTAATGAACGAGAACATCATTCGACTTGTGCTTATTGAAGGTGTAATGACAGCCATCACTCCGGGGCCATTACATGACATGAAGCCCCATATCATCAAAGACTGTGGGAATTTGCATGTTTTCTTCAGGCAGTCGTCTTCATAGATCTCATTGGAACGGCGTTAAACAAAATTTCCAGCATCATCACCTTTCCCAATGCAGATTCACGATTCATCACTGAATATGACTTTCATCCAGTCATCTGTAGTCCACCATTGCTTTTCCTTAGCTCATTGGAGCCATCTGTTACCTTCTGTTCAGATGCCAATGACAGCTTTTTATTAGCTTTTCTTTATTTAAATCCCATTTCCTTGAAGCGCTTTCTTACAGTTCGGTCACAGACTGTGACTCCAGTTTTCTACGCATTTTCTGTTTTCAAAACATATTGCTTGAAGTTTTCTGTCTTGACACGTTAATGTTGCCCTTGGTCTACCAACATGCTTGCCTTTTACAACCTTCCCAGGTTGTTTGTACTTGGTCCAGATTTTAGACACGGCTGACTGTGAACAATCAACATCTTTTGCAACATTGTGAAGAAGTTTGATAATCCTCTCCTTTGTTTCAATTGACATCTCTCTTGTTGGAGCCATGATTCATGTCAATCCACCTGGCGCAACAGCTCTCCGGATTGCATACTAATGAACAGATTTAATCTGGTACAGGTGTTCGCTCTGGAAATTAAAATTTACAGAACAATTAAATTTGTTTTACTCAGAATTGACTGATTCCTTAAATATTTCACTCTACTTCAGGCCTATTCAACTCATGCATGCAGTACTTTTGCCACCTCGCAAGGGGCAACAACAAGGCATATGTGTCACAATGAAGCAGCAATCAATCAATCAATCAATCAATCAATCAATCAAAGTTTACTTATATAGCCCTAAATCACAAGTGTCTTAAAGGGCTGCACAAGCTGCACAAGCCCCCCCCGCCCCGGGCGACCGGTGCAATGGACGCCGAGTGGATCTAGCATAATATTGTGAGAGTCCAGTCCATAGTGGATCTAACATAATAGTGCAGCAATGAGGTGATTAGAAGAAGACTACACATTCAAACCAAAAATGGCACTATCGACCCTGAAAACATTTTTTTAAATAAATCTTGAAAATCCGACTTTTAACAGAGACTGGACAACAAAGTATGGATGTATTGAAATTGCTGACTTCGTGATTATGTTTGTATGCGTGGTCGTGTTGTTTTTTGGCTGAGTAACTCTGGCGATCAAAGCTAGTTTAATACATGTAGCGTTAAATTAGAACAGTAGAGGGCGATAACGCTACACCTTAGGTTTAATTGTGTTGAGCCACATTCATTGTGTGCAATGTTTGCTGTGGATGTTGTTTAATTTCTATATGCGTAAACATCTGTAGTTTATTGTGTGAATGTATTAACACTAAACCTTCTATTTTATTTATGTAAAATACACAATGGATGTTAGACTTTTGTAGTGTTTAAAATAAAAGAAGTGTAAAGAAATAAAAACTGAGGACAGAAAATAATTTAAAAGAAGGAACATCAATCGTTAACAAAACTTCTGGAGCTTCTGTTTCTTCATGCTGTTAACTATCTGTCTAGCTGCGCATGTTGGAAATGAGTAGTGAGGCCAGAATAATGAATTTAGTGTGAAAGTCGATGTGTTTAGCAATTAAGTAGACACAGTCTCAAAGGAATGTAACCTGCGGAGGCACTTTCTGACGAAACATCCAAATTTCGATGTCTGGCCCCTGAACCCTTGGGCTCTTAAAACTGCGGCCCTCTTCATTATGTAGTTGAATAGCCCTGCTCTACTTGATCTAAAAATGAAACTGACCACGACAATTTATGTTATTGATTTCTTTGAGTGTTTTTTTAAGCCAGAAAGTTTGAAACCAACTATAGATTTGTGTCATGTCTGTTTACTGTTTATTTTCTACAAAGTTAAACAACTGAATGAACATCCTCAAAGTCTGGTGAGTCCATCATTTTTTCCCGCGGTTGTAGGAAGGGTTGCCATTAACCTGAATTCCAAGAATTGACTCCTCTTACTGATTGTTTCTCGTTTCAGCTGATGGACCTTAAAGGCCAAATGATCTACGTTTCCGAATCAAACGTGATCTTGTTCTTGGGATCACCATGTGTGGATAAGCTGGAGGAGCTAACGGGTCGTGGCCTCTACTTGTCCGATATCCCTATTCATAATGCGCTACGTGACGTGGTCTTGGTGGGCGAACAGGCTAAAGCCCAGGACGGTCTGAAGAAACGTCTCGGGAAGGCCAAATCAGCCTTGGAGCAGGCTCACCAGGCACTTGAGGATGAGAAGAAGAAGACGGTGGACCTCCTCTTCTCCATCTTCCCTGGCACCGTGGCGCAGCAGCTGTGGCAAGGTCAAACGGTACAAGCCAAGAAGTTTGAACGGGTCACCATGTTGTTTTCTGACCTGGTGGGCTTCACCGCTGTTTGCTCGCTCTGTACGCCCATGCAAGTGATCACCATGCTCAACGAGCTGTACACCAGGTTTGACCACCAATGTGGGGAGCTCGATGTTTACAAGGTAGGTTAGCGTGCTTGCTTTCTTTTTTTTCTTCCTTGCTTGCTTTTCAAGTATTCCAACATTGATTCCTGTTTTCAATGCTCAGTCTGTCGACTGAAAGAATTAGCTGCCACAAAGACATAGCTAGCAGCTAATTGTCTATCGCCATACACCATGTGGATCCAAAGCCCTAAGTCAATAATCTTCCATTACAGCAAATACATTGATTTTCCTACAATGGAGGACTACAGTACGAGGATAAACATGTTACACCATACTTGCCAACCTTAAGACCTCTTCTGCTTCGTCTCTATTATGTTTTTGGACATTACTACTTGCCGTAGTTTTGAAGCAATGCATGATGGGAATCCAAATGTTGTGTGTCAGTGTATTAACGTGCCGGCTGGAATGTACACACGCTGAGAAATAGCTCCGTGCCTGCCTACTTTATGGGTTATAGATAAACCTATGGATAACGGACACATATATAATAGTGTCCTTTTCAGGTGAGAGAGGACGCTAAATGCAGTGCCTTTAAGGCACGTCCCCAATATTGTTGTCCGAGTGGAAATCGGGAGAAATTCTGGAGAATGGTTGCCCCGGGAGATTTTCGGGAGGGGCACTGAAATTCGGGAGACTCCCGGGAAAATCGGGAGGGTTGGCAAGTATGTGTTACACACTGAGAAAGAGCAAGCAAGAGTAACCGCTAAAATAGATTGAAATAACACAGGTAATAAGTGCTTGGTAAAGATCAAATAGTGCAGATGGAAATGAATTACAGCAGAAAGTAAGAAGCTATTAACAGGAAATTAGTAATTAATAGTAATTAGAAAATAGGATAAAATAACTATTGGGCTGTTCTGTTGCTGCAGCAACCACAGTCAGATATAAGCTACACTAAGGAGAAGTCAGATCTATACATATATTGGTAGTGTCGATACCAATGGTAGTATCAGTGTATGATCAATACTGGAGTGATTAGCTTGATATTTGTTTTTTCCCCATATCTTTTTTTTTCTCCCCATTTTTGTCAATGTTTACAAACAAGTCTCCAGACACAGGAGAACAAAAAAAAACAAAAAATGAGCAATATATAGTAGTTTTTGATTTTTTTAGTTATTGACTTTGCATCAAACAATTTGAATTAAAAAACAAGGAACTAATTAAGTATTGTGTTGATATTGTCAAACTGTCAATAGCACTCACTATAAATACATTGGAAATTGAAAAATTGACAGTTAATACATGTGATTGGTATCGACCGATTTCACTAATGGATGTTCAGAGCACATATACCCGATCGAAACATCCCTATCTCTAACTCAATATATATATATATATATATATATATATATATATATATATATATATATATATATATATATATATATATATATATATCCATCCATCCATCCATTTTCTACCGCTTATTCCCTTTGGGGTCGCGGGGGGCGCTGGAGCCTATCTCAGCTACAATCGGGCGGAAGGCGGGGTACACCCTGGACAAGTCGCCACCTCATCGCAGGGCCAACACAGATAGACAGACAACATTCACACTCACATCCACACACTAAGGCCAATTTAGTGTTGCCAGTCAACTTATCCCCAGGTTCAAGCAAAAAATATACAGGGCTTCTGCAGAGCAAATCTAATAAAATGCTTTTTAATGCCTTTTTAATGCAACGAGAAACAAATTTAATGCCCATGTCTTACTGCAGACCGTTATTATATATAGTCTGTTTGTATAGACAAAATTGTAAGCATGATAATGTTGAATAGTTGAAAAGTTTACATTAACTGCATGTAGCTAAATTAAGCACACACGTAGTCATAAGATATAACAATGCAAGCAAAGCTTTTAAACATACTAAACATATTTTTCATTACTATAGTATTCTTAACCATTGTAATTGGAAGGTTAAAAAATTAGGTAAACAAACATAGAAATAAAATGTACTCTCGATATTTGTTGGCAAAAATTGCACCTCAGTAAATATTGAACATCTTGAAGTGCAGTTTTCCCCCCCCAATTGGATGGTTTGTTTTGTTGTCTTTTTTCTTACCAGTTGCAATCGTATGAATTTTTTAATGCCTCTGGACATCATATTTAATACTTTTTAATGCTATTTAAGGCCTTAATTTTTGCAAACTCCATTTAGTGACTGTTCATATTTTTTGATGAAAACCCTGATATGTATATATACATATAACATATCACAAGGCTGGTAGGAAAAATTGGTATGGTTTGTTTTGGTACCCTCTGACAGAAAAAAACTTGAAAAGCCTAGCGTCTCCGCCTTGGCCACGACAATATACATCTATATTTAACATGCTCCAAATTCAAGAGCACCATTCAAAAGCTGAGCCGCAAATTCATAATTTAACGGACCAGATAATAACGTCAGGTTTACGCACCGCAGTGATTCGCATCAAATACTTGCAGACTGACACCACGAGTGTATCAGGCATCAGCGAGGTCTGCCGAAGGCTGGATGGCATAAACAACATGTCAGCGAAGACTTAACTGAGAGAGAGAGCTGCGTGTTTGACAAATACATCGTAAAAACGCTGTACGTAAGCTCCTTCAGGATCCTGGTTCCACTCCACGTGTATACGTCTAAAAATAGTTTCACTTTGTCTCTGTCACATAGTTGTAGAGTGCTCTTTAGTTACATGAAAGAAGACGACGACTTTAAAAATGGCAAAGGATGGAGTACAATTTAAATTTTATGGGCGCTTGCTTTTTAGTTCTCTGGCGCCCGCTGGAAAAAAAAGACAGTCTGTCCACTTTTCCACGTTTGTCCTTTTGTTGAATTGTTGTCATTTTTATTAATGACGTTAAATGTTTCCATGTTTGTAACATCCAAGATAGACTTCAGTTCAGTGGAAAGAAAGGTGGACAAGATTGGTGTAAAAAAGGATTGAATTTGAGAGGATGCTGCAACGAACGCATCGCTTCTAAGATAATAATCTTCACCACCATGGCGGAAAATAAAACTAAGGTTTTTCCAAGTATTATTATCAGTGTAGGATTAAAGGAAAAAGAATGGCTAAGTATGCTACACACACACACCAAGCAGGACAACACAAGAAGTTAACTGCTAAAGTTTCAATGTAAAGTAGGGAAGATATTGTCGATACTTAGTATAGTATCAGTATGAACGATGCTAATGTCCATCCATCCATCTTATTCCGCTTATCCGAAGTCGGGTAGCGGGGTCAGCAGCGTAAGCAGAGAAGCCCAGACTTCCGTCTCCCCAGCTACTTCCGCCAGCTCTTCCCGGGGAATCTCAAGGCGTTCATGGGCCAGCTGAAAGACATAGTCTCTCCAATGTGTCCTGGGTCTTCCCCGTGGTCTCCTACCCATTGGACGCGCCCTAAACACTTGTGGGGGCATTCCGATTAGATGCCCGAACCAACTAATCTGGCTGCTCTCGATGCTAATGTGTGCACGTGTCCTGATGAAGACCAGAAGGCGGGCTCACATTACACCAGTTTTAAAATCTCTGCATTGGCTCCCCGTGTGTTTCAGGATCAATTTTAAGGTTCTTCTTATGGTCTATAAACGTTTTTATGGTATTGGGGCGTTTTGATTTGGCTTTTACCTAATATTAATTTTTTGATTGAAGTCATTCGTATTTTACTTTTTATCGTATTAGTTATGCAAGATTTTATTTAGTCCTATTTATAAATTTACTGTATATTAATTTTATTTTTATATTTTGTATTTATTTATTTTTTATTTTTTATTTTTTTTAAATCTTTATATGTCTTACTTGTATTTTATCCTTTATCTCTACTCATGGTTCTTACTATTTTACAAGTTTTATTATTTTTACTTTCCAACGTTCCTCAGAGGGAACCATCTGCCTCAGGGGTTATCAGTCGGGCTGTGGAGGCGCTTTGTGTCAGCGTCCTGGTGGCCATGGTCTGATGACCTCCTGGTGCAGACGGCTCCTGTGATAGTGTTTACTCACATGTCTCCTCTGTACTCAGCCATGCATTCATTTGTTCATATAGTTGCATATGTACAAACCCCGTTTCCATATGAGTTGGAAAATTGTGTTAGATGGAAATATAAACGGAATACAATGATTTGCAAATCATTTTCAACCCATATTCAGTTGAATATGCTACAAAGAAAACATATTTGATGTTCACACAGATTAATTTTTTTAATTTTTTTTGCAAATAATCATTAACTTTAGAATTTGATGCCAGCAACACGTGACAAAGAAGTTGGGAAAGGTGGCAATAAATACTGATAAAGTTGTGGAATGCTCATCAAACACTTATTTGGAACATCCCACAGGTGAACAGGCAAATTGGGAACAGGTGGGTGCCATGATTGGGTATAAAAGTAGATTCCATTAAATTCTCAGTCATTCACAAACAAGGATGGGGCGAGGGTCACCACTTTGTCAACAAATGCGTGAGCAAATTGTTGAACAGTTTAAGAAAAACCTTTCTCAACCAACTATTGCAAGGAATTTAGGGATTTCACCATTTACGGTCTCTAATATCATCAAAGGGTTCAGAGAATCTGGAGAAATCACTACACGTAAGCAGCTAAGCCCGTGACCTTCGATCCCTCAGGCTGTACTGCATCAACAAGCGACATCAGTGTGTAAAGGATATCACCACATGGGCTCAGGAACACTTCAGAAACCCACTGTCAGTAACTACAGTTGGTCGCTACATCTGTAAGTGCAAGTTAAAACTCTCCTATGCAAGGCTAAAACCGTTTATCAACAACACCCAGAAACGCCGTCGGCTTCGCTGGGCCTGAGCTCATCTAAGATGGACTGATACAAAGTGGAAAAGGGTTCTGTGGTCTGACGAGTCCACATTTCAAATTGTTTTTGGAAACTTTGGACGTTGTGTCCTCCGGACCAAAGAGGAAAAGAACCATCCGGATTGTTATAGGCGCAAAGTTGAAAAGCCAGCATCTGTGATGGTATGGGGGTGTATTAGTACCCAAGACATGGGTAACTTACACATCTGTGAAGGCGCCATTAATGCTGAAAGGTACATACAGGTTTTGGAGCAACATATGTTGCCATCTAAGCAACGTTACCATGGACGCCCCTGCTTATTTCAGCAAGACAATGCCAAGCCACGTGTTACATCAACGTGGCTTCATAGTAAAAGAGTGTGGGTACTAGACTGGCCTGCCTGTAGTCCAGACCTGTCTCCAATTGAAAATGTGTGGCGCATTATAAAGCCTAAAATACCACAACGGAGACCCCCGGACTGTTGAACAACTCAAGCTGTACATCAAGCAAGAATGGGAAAGAATTCCACCTGAGAAGCTTAAAAAATGTGTCTCCTCAGTTCCCAAACGTTTACTGAGTGTTGTTAAAAGGAAAGGCCGTGTAACACAGTGGTGAACATGCCCTTTCCCAACTACTTTGCACGTGTTGCAGCCATGAAATTCTAAGTTAATTATTATTTGCAAAAAAAAATTAAGTTTATGAGTTTGAACATCAAATATCTTGTCTTTGTAGTGCATTCAATTGAATATGAGTTGAATAGGATTTGCAAATCATTGTATTCCGTTTATTTTTACATCTAACACAATTTCCCAACTCATATGGAAACGGGGTTTGTATGTGTCCATGCGTGCATATGGTATAATGGGGGATCTGGCTCATAGGGGTATTGTTTTTAACTTGGTAAGGCACTTTGTGTTGCATTTATTTTATGTATAAAAAGCGCTTTATAAATAAAGTTTGATTGATTGATAATGTAATGAGATTATTATATATTTTTTCCTTGTTCTTAAAGTATTAACAAAATCATTTTAGGTTGCTTTTGTTATTGTTTACAAAGTTAGGGAGTAAGTATTTGGATACAGGGAGTTTTTGAGTGCAAAACCCAAAATATTTATATGGGAGCCAATAGCAGTTTTTGCTTTTGTTTAGTCACTGTGCACTAGCCACTTTAAAAATGTATGTAATTAGCTTTCAATACCACAAATTTAATACATCAACTGAGTTGCAACAATACTAGCAATGTATAAATTTGATAAGATAAGCTTTAGCCCTGCGATGAGGTGGCGACTTGTCCAGGGTGTACCCCGCCTTCCGCCCGATTGTAGCTGAGATAAGCTCCAGCGCCCCCCGCGATCCCGAAGGGAATAAGCGGAAGAAAATGGATGGATGGATGGAAGCTAAGCTTTATAAATATGTGCTATTGTGTTTACTTTTCTGTGGTCACTTGCTGTGAAGCATTTTCAGTTCTCTAATCTACTGTCAAAGTATCGGATTCTGACTTAAAATCAGCACAGATCTGTGAACAAAAATCGAATCGGGATCAGAGGCCAAAAATGTTCATTGGGACATCCCTATTATTTAGCATTGCAGAATTCCAGGTAGTTGAGAAATGGTCAATGCGAATAAAAGAGACTATCCATAAATACATACATTTTTTACTGCTTATCTTTCTCTGGGTTGCGGTGGTTTGGATGGAGCCTATCTCAGATGCAATACAATAAATAGAAAAATCTGATCTATTTTGTTTTTATTTTTTGTCAAATTAGATTTGTATACAATATCGTATTATATTTATCATTTTAAACCTGTACATTTTGTTGAATACCCCACAGAAAATATCTTTATTTTATAAAATGTTTTGTTTTTTGCTGCTAGAGAATTAACCTTAAAGCAATTATTTTCACAAATAAAATAGTATTTAATAAACAGTAATAATAATTTCTGATTTTTTTCATTATTTTTAAATCAAAACTCAGAATTTTATTTGGGAAATTGACCAGAAATGTCATTCATTTATTTCAGGTGGAGACCATTGGGGATGCATATTGTGTAGCTGGTGGCTTACATAAGGAGAGTGAGACTCATGCTGTCCAGATTGCACTCATGGCCTTAAAGATGGTAGAGCTTTCAGACGAAGTTAGGACACCGACTGGAGAACCGATACAGGTAGGGGAACAAACTGTCTTTTTTTTGTACAGTCCTCTATTTTATTAAATGGTATTGTGAATTAGGTTGGAAGTATCCTGCTCCTAATTAAAAACATTAACTGGACTAGTCAGACCTCAAAGCTGACATAGTGTACATCACGGTTCTCTTAATGCAAAAAAAAAAAAAGGCTGCAATATTCACATCATTGAACTGATTTGCGACTAAAAATGTTGTGGGTTATATTCCTCAGCACAAGTTTCTTAGAAATCGGTTGAGCAGTTTTAGCATAACCTTGACCTTGCATTTTGCTCTTGACACTCAGTAAAGCAATCTGAAAGTGCGGAAATAACTCCAACAACTTCAAAAAATGTCTCTCCTTTAACTGCTGCATGTTCTGGGTCAGCAGGTCTTGCTTTTACATACACCACAAGATCTAAAATATCTACCACCGGCTCCCGAAAAAGTATGTCATGTTTTAAAATATTCCCCAAGTTCCAGGCTTCAGACAGAAGCAATTTTTGGACTAGATGTATGATGACTTTGATAGGCTATAGTATGACAGATGAAATCAGTTCATTAAGTGCTGGCACAAGTTTATTAAATAATTAAATCTGATTGTTTTGGTCTCTTTTAGAGGCAAATAACTCCTGTAGTATTGACATTTGTAGTTAATTTAGTCATTGTTATGCTTGAAAAAGCTTAATTTCGGCCTAAAATATGTAGAATATGCTTAAAAAAATGTAAATAAAAACAAAAAAGCACTAAAAATGAAAACCAAAATAAATTCCCAATAGAGTGAAGCCACAAACTTTGAAGCGCAGTGTGGGGAGGGACAACTGTTTTATTCAAAAACACACACACACACATACATACATACATACATACATACATACATACATATATATATATATATATATATAACAAATATATATATATTTGTTTATAATATGATACTGTTGTATTATAATTCCAATCGATTTATAGCTTCTGTTTGTTGAAAAATACATGAGAAGAAGCCCTTAAAAATAATTACAAATTGAAGCGCAATTGCAATATTGAGGGGGGGAAAAAATAATTCACCTTTGTTAGCTGTGCATTCTAATGCTAAGAAGTATTGATATTTGTTTATTCCAAAGATGCATACAGTTACAGTACGTACGTCACATACAATATTTACAGTTTCAAATTCCAACATGTCGTAAAAAGACAGAAGAAGCTTATTTAATCCCACTTCTTTTTCCTTTCAGTAGCAATTTTTAACATATTCTCAATCTGTAACACAAACAATTAAATGAATACATAAATATCATGTGTATGGTGCGGATGGTGTTCTGCTGACCTCGACTGCGGAAGTTGTGGATCGGTGGAGGGAATACTTCGAAGACCTCCTCAATCCCACCAACACGTCTTCCTATGAGGAAGCAGTGCCTGAGGAATCTGTGGTGGGCTCTCCTATTTCTGGGGCTGAGGTTGCTGAGGTAGTTAAAAAGCTCCTCGGTGGCAAGGCCCCGGGGGTGGATGAGATCCGCCCGGAGTTCCTTAAGGCTCTGGATGCTGTAGGGCTGTCTTGGTTGACAAGACTCTGCAGCATCGCGTGGACATCGGGGGCAGTACCTCTGGATTGGCAGACCGGGGTGGTGGTTCCTCTCCTTAAAAAGGGGAACCGGAGGGTGTGTTCTAACTATCGTGGGATCACACTCCTCAGCCTTCCCGGTAAGGTCTATTCAGGTGTACTGGAGAGGAGGCTACGCCGGATAGTCGAACCTCGGATTCAGGAGGAACAGTGTGGTTTTCGTCCTGGTCGTGGAACTGTGGACCAGCTCTATACTCTCGGCAGGGTCCTTGAGGGTGCATGGGAGTTTGCCCAACCAGTCTACATGTGCTTTGTGGACTTGGAGAAGGCATTCGACCGTGTCCCTCGGGAAGTCCTGTGGGGAGTGCTCAGAGAGTATGGGGTTTCGGACTGTCTGATTGTGGCGGTCCGCTCCCTGTATGATCAGTGTCAGAGCTTGGTTCGCATTGCCGGCAGTAAGTCGGACACGTTTCCGGTGAGGGTTGGACTCCGCCAAGGCTGCCCTTTGTCACCGATTCTGTTCATAACTTTTATGGACAGAATTTCTAGGCGCAGTCAAGGCGTTGAGGGGATCCGGTTTGGTGGCTGCAGGATTAGGTCTCTGCTTTTTGCAGATGATTTGGTCCTGATGGCTTCATCTGGCCAGGATCTTCAGCTCTCACTGGATCGGTTCGCAGCTGAGTGTGAAGCGACTGGGATGAGAATCAGCACCTCCAAGTCCGAGTCCATGGTTCTCGCCCGGAAAAGGGTGGAGTGCCATCTCCGGGTTGGGGAGGAGATCTTGCCCCAAGTGGAGGAGTTCAAGTACCTCGGAGTCTTGTTCACGAGTGAGGGAAGAGTGGATCGTGAGATCGACAGGCGGATCGGTGCGGCGTCTTCAGTAATGCGGACGCTGTATCGATCCGTTGTGGTGAAGAAGGAGCTGAGCCGGAAGGCAAAGCTCTCAATTTACCGGTCGATCTACGTTCCCATCCTCACCTATGGTCAAGAGCTTTGGGTTATGACCGAAAGGACAAGATCACGGGTACAAGCGGCCGAAATGAGTTTCCTCCGCCGGGTGGCGGGGCTCTCCCTTAGAGATAGGGTGAGAAGCTCTGTCATCCGGGGGGAGCTCAAAGTAAAGCCGCTGCTCCTCCGCATCGAGAGGAGCCAGATGAGGTGGTTCGGGCATCTGGTCAGGATGCCACCCGAGCGCCTCCCTAAGGAGGTGTTTAGGGCATGTCCGACCGGTAGGAGGCCACGAGGAAGACCCAGGACACGTTGGGAAGACTATGTCTCCCGGCTGGCCTGGGAACGCCTCGGGATCCCCCGGGAGGAGCTGGACGAAGTGGCTGGGGAGAGGGAAGTCTGGGCTTCCCTGCTTAGGCTGCTGCCCCCGCGACCCGACCTCGGATAAGCGGAAGAAGATGGATGGATGGATGGATGGACATAAATATCAATGAAGTTCATATGAATTGATGATATGGTGTGATTCACATATATTCCTGAATATGTAATAGACCAGGGGTTCTTAACCTTTTTGACCTCGGGGCCCGCGGTCCACTCAAATATCAACACTGAATTAGTAATCTTACTCTTGAGTTTAATCATATTCAATAATTATATCCAACCTACTTACAGGTTTACAACTTTGTCAGATGATATGAAACCATGTGTTAATCACAAATATTATTATTTATGTAACACTTAAACATTAGACTTAGGTCAGGCTGATTAGAAAAATAAGTATAACCCCTGCATAAAAAGGAACTCATAATTAACGGACGAAAAATACATTTACATACAATCACTAAATATCTCACTAAAATATATAAACTACTGGTAAATGAATAATGAATATGTTTCTTAACTAAACTGTCGATAAAACTTAAGTGCAAATGAAAATACAGCTTCACCACTTTAGTCATAATTTTTGCACTTAAGAAACCTCTCTATGACTTTAGCTCCACACTTCTTCTGTTTTAAATTGTCATTACTGCCACAAGTGGTGGAAAAGTGTATTACAACTGAGTACCCCTGAGAAACAGATATTTTTAGCGGCCCTCTGGTTAAGACACACTGTAGTAGATTGTATATTATGTCTCATTTGTCAATAGGGTTCAAGATATTAATCAGAAATCTTCTTTCTTGTACTTTGTAAACACTACAAGTTTGAACAATTTCTTAAATTAGATCATATTAGTACATTGTTTGACTTCTTTGCCTAATCCATTCCATAATTGAATTCCACATACTGATATGCTAACGGTTTTAAGTGTTGTACGTGCATACAAATGTCTAAGGTTATATTTTTTTGTTGTTGAGAAGAATTGTTGTACATTCTTGGGTAGCCGGTTACAGTTTGTTATGTTAGAATTAGGGGTGTGGGAAAAAATCGATTCGAATTCGAATCGCGATTCTCACGTTGTGCGATTCAGAATCGATTCTCATTTTTTTTTAAATCGATTTTTTTTTTAATTTATTTTTTTTTTTTAATTAATAGAATCAACAAAACAATACACAGCAATACCATAACAATGCAATCCAATTCCAAAACCAAACCCGACCCAGCAACACTCAGAACTGCAATAAACAGAGTAATTGAGAGGAGACACAAACACGACACAGAACAAACCAAAAAGTAGTGAAACAAAAATTAATATTATCAACAACAGTATCAATATTAGTTACAATTTCAACATAGCAGTGATTAAAAATCCCTCATTGACATTATCATTAGACATTTATAAAAATAAATAAATAAAGAACAATAGTGTCACAGAGGCTTCCACTTGCATCGCATCTCATAAGCTAGACAACACATTTTGCCAATATTTTCACAAAGATAAAATAAGTCATATTTTTGGTTCATTTAATAGTTAAAACAAATTTACATTATTGCAATCAGTTGATAAAACATTGTCCTTTACAATTATAAAAGCTTTTTACAAAAATCTACTACTCTGCTTGCATGTCAGCAGACTGGGGTAGATCCTGCTGAAATCCTATGTATTGAATGAATAGAGAATCCTTTTGAATCGGAAAAAAATCGTTTTTGAATCGAGAATCGTGTTGAATCGAAAAAAAAAAAAGATTTCGAATCAAATCGTGAACCCAAGAATCGATATTGAATCGAATCATGGGACACCCAAAGATTCACAGCCCTAGTTAGAATGTTCTCTATAACCAATGTGATTTATTATCCTAACTGACCTTTTTCATCAAAGATGTTAAGTAACAGAAAAATACCTTGAAATTATTTTGCAGATGCGTATCGGCCTCCACACTGGGTCAGTACTGGCCGGTGTAGTCGGGGTAAAGATGCCACGTTATTGCCTTTTCGGAAATAACGTCACATTGGCCAACAAGTTCGAATCCTGCAGCCAACCTCGGAAAATCAACATCAGCCCGACGACGCACAGGTGATTATTACAACGTCACATTTCACTGTTCTGTCCCCGAGCTTTTGTTTCCGAGTCTGCAGAAGGGAACAAAAACATGTTCTGGACAGGAAGCTGAAAGTTCGAAGGAGTGCTGTGTTTCTTCGGATGTCGAATCATTTGCCACATTGCATGAGCGCTTGATTCATGCTTTATTTGTGTACTCCTTGTCCCAGATTGCTGAGGGACCGTCCAGAGTTTGTCTTTATTCCCAGGAGCAGGCAGGAGCTTCCGGCCAACTTCCCAGAGGACATCCCTGGAGTTTGTTACTTTTTAGAGGCTTCCTTCAAAACCTAACAACTGACTCGGATATGATGTCCAGCTGCTGCAAAGCTCACGACTATTGGATATGAACTCTTAACCAATCTCGTCTATTTTGGAGTTGTTCAGACAGTGACGCTAAGATGTTGCTAAGTGTCCATCGCTCCAGCGGTCATTTGAAAAGTACAGTTATGTTGCATCACAGATAACTGGGAAGTCGGATATTTTACTTAAAAATGAGCATTGGGATGTTTGCAAAGCAAAGTTACTGAAAGACAGTAGTAGTCTCTTTCCAACATCAACTTCCTGCTTCAGAGTCATAACAGTAGAGCTAGCATTTATTTTTCTGTGCCTTTCACACAGAACCCAATGAAGAGGGATATTGTTGTACAGTATTAGTTTGATTAACAACATCAAACTATTGGTGTCACGCAAATAGCAATAATTGCTGTCAACACAACAGGATGGGAGAAGTCTGCAGTGAGTCCCGTTATAACAGCGTTCACAATTTACACAGGCTCTGTTACTACCTCAGAATGTTGGTGGAAATACAATTGTCTGATTCAAAAACAAAGCAAATAGTAGCTTGATCATCTTGGTCGTCAGCCATGTTTTACTTGTTTTCGTGTGAATGGCACATTGGACCTTGTAAGCTGCAAGTGGGATATTTCTGACTTCCCAGCAGTCTCCGATGCAGCATTAATACCAGTCTGAGAAAGATAGCACTGAAGCGAGCGTTAAACACATTTTGTTTAAATCCTATTTTTTTTATTGATAATTCATTAAAAAAACACTGATTTACCCGTTTATGCGGACATTTCACATGTCTGCCGTTTCTAGTTTTACTTATCTTTTGTCCTTTTATTCATAACATACATATTTTATATATTAAGACAGTAAAAAAAAAGCAGATCAAAAGTATTGTTAGTACCAGCCCTTGTTTCTGACAGTGTATACTAGAGTCATGTCAAGATCTGAATTTAGAGATGGGATCTGTAATTTCTCGGTGTCTGCGGTACTGCGTGTCATAGACTGTGCCTTCGGACTTCAACTCTGTCAGGCTCGTTTGGTGTGTTTTTCAATCAATCAATCAATCAATCAATCAATCAATCAATCAATCAAGGTTTATTTGTATAGCACCTTACAACATCACAATGGTGCACAAAGTGCTTTACAGGACAAATGAGTTAAAATCAAGTAAAACCACGCAAATTAAAACAGTAGAAAACCCCCCCCAAAACATTTAATTTTTCATTTAATCACTTTGTGTTTTGAAGTAATGTTTGTATTTTGTCAAATTTTAACACTGTCTTAGCACTGGTCTTCAAGTGATAGAAAATAATAGACGCTATTAACGTAATAAGATTACCCTACTGTTGTTTGGTCGGTCTTACTTTTTATTTATTTCAATCAAAGAAGTTCCTCTTTTTGGCACCAATTCCTCTTTGAGTTTTGTTGGTTTAGCTTCCATTATGCTTTCCGTGTCTGCTACAATGTTGACATCCATGCTCCTGCAGGCTCTCGCATAAGCTTCTTTCAAAATACATAAAAATGCTCCAAAGTAGCAGTGTTGCAGCGATTATCTGCAGCCCAGACTTTAAAATTACGATATAAACAAGATCACACGATAGACATTTTTATATCGTACTATGATATATATCGTAATATCGCACAGCACTACTACTTTTTACCCAATTAACTTTACTCAATCATTTATTGCTTTTATTAATCTCACAACCTTTTTCAAATGATATGACAATGTTGGCATAAAACAATGATATTGTGATTATAAGTGTGTCGTAAACAAGTTAACTTGTTACCGAAGACATATAGCTGAAGAAAGCTTAAAGTATAGAGACGTTTACATTGGGTCTGGGTTAGTTTTTTGCCTCATCCCCCACTTAAAGTGTGCACTACCGACCTAATAAGACCTGATAAGTCCGAAAGAGAAATAGATGATAAGTTATTATCTGCTCACAGATGCTCCCTGGCGGTTGTTTGAGCACACTGCAGCTCGTTCTGGATGGTCCCACTCCTTAATGCTTCGGTCACACGCAGGATTCTCACAGGAATGGGGCAAAGATACTACCTTACCTACCGTAGATGGGACGCTACAGTGCTAGCTTTTTCAGATTGTATTTATCTATAAAAACGTCAGTTTCCGATCAAACATACGTCTTGTGCTCATCTACATCTGTACAAACACTCCAAAATAAGTTATCAAATATTCTTAAGCCTCATTAAAGGGATTTTTGTTCTTCGGAAAATATCTTATAACTGTCCGAGTGCGGCTGGGATAGGCTCCAGTGCCCTCCGCGACCCCGAAAGGGACAAGCGGTAGAAAATGGATGGATGGATGTTTTGTTGTCATATTTGAATAAGTCAAATGCAATACGCAAATAAATAAATGTTGGTTTAAAGACATTAAATATGAACAACATACGAATGGTATGGCTTTATTGGGTTGATCCAATGTTATTATAGGAAATCAAATGAATTCTAGAAATGTGTTTTTCTGTAAATATTTGAACTATATTTCTTCCCTGGCTCTTTGCTTGCACATTGATGTCATTGGTAAAAGTAAAAAAATAAAAAATAGAATAAAAACACTGAATTTGCTCTGTGAATTAGTGATTTTGGAAAAGAACGTAAAACGTAGAATTTTTTTTTTTTTTTTAATTCAAGATTTTTTATCAAATATTCTACACCAATATTCACAGAGCAGATTTGGGTGCCTTATGGGAGCAGTATGGCACATTTAGTGTTAAAGGTTTTATCACGTTTGGCTTCCTTTTTACGAATGCAACCACCAATTATTCCAACAAAGTATAGATTTGAAATACTTTCCCCATAATGGAGCTTATACATTCCAATACCCCGGTTTCCTAGTAAAGTATTTTTACTGTTTTCACTGTACACATTTATACTCTATCTATTGCATTGTTTTCATAGCACAAACAACATATAACAAAATAATCCAATGAATGTCCTATCACCCATAATGATGTGCTTTAATTGTTACTGTAATGTAAACAAGAGTGCAATAAATAAACTGACTTATGTGACTGTGAGTCCAAAGCGTGTATTGAGAAAAAAAAAGCACCACAAATGCCAACAGGAGATTAAACATAACAGTAATGGTTTTGTTCAGGTGTGTCAAACTCCTTTTCTTGTGGGTCACGTTGCAATTATGACTGCCCTGTGAGGGCCGCGCATGCAAGAGTGAATAAATATGAATATAAATATATTATAGCCTTGTTACACAGTTTGTACAAGAAACTATTTTAGATGGATGGATACCTTGCTTTAATTGTTACAGGATCAGATAATATTAAAGTGAAAAACATGCAGTACATTTTTCTGTCAAAATTGATATATAAATACATGCATTTAGTCAAAAAGTGCTTTATTATTTACAGCCTTTTTTTGCAAATAAATCATGTGGCGGACCACATCAAATTAAGCGGCATATCAGTTAAAAAGGTGTGGTGGGCCACATAAACAATGCGGCATATCAACTGGGCCCTGTTTACACTGTATACCAAATCAGATTTTTTTGCAATCACGTAACACAGATGGGATTTTTTTCATGCTTCAAATCTGATCTTGTCGCATCAGATTCCGGCCACATTAGGATGTAGTCCGAGTCCGATTGGAATATGATCTTTACGAATGTGACTTCAGTCTAAACGCAATGCGACCTGCATGCAACCCGTACGTGACTTTTTCGTCAGGTTCATCACAATATCTGGTTTCAGTGAGCAAAGTTTTTTTTTCGACGGACAAATTTTTGGTTCATCGCTAGTCAATAGTGTGCAAATAATAGGCTATATGTCATTTATGAATATATATTTTAATTCCGAAGAAATAGCGATTGTTGAAGGACCATACTTCACGCCGTGGCGTATTTGCTTACATGTTACGTACATTGCGTAAGTTGCTTTTGTAAGTGAATTGAAAAAAACCTAATGTACATCCAAGCTGATGTCCGTGTTGCTCTACTTAACAGCTATAACAAAAGATTAGAACCTTCCCAAATATATTACACTATATATATTCCTTCATACATTAAATTACTTTCTTTTCACGTAAAAAACACTCATTTTCAAGGTCTGGCGACTTTTATTTTATTTTGTAGTCGTAGTAGCGACCTCCTTGTTCACTTCATCGAGCTGCGCATGCAAGTGATGTCGAGGCCACATTGGGGCCTGTGCACGTTTATACTGGAGAGTGATAAAGATCACATTTTACTTGCAGTCTAAACAATCAGTTAGAAAAAAATCAGATTTAGAAAAAATCCGATTTGGGCCAATTTGGCCTGCAGTGTAAACGTAGTCATAAAATGAAGCGGCCTGCCACATAAAATAATACGTCAGGGCCATATAAAATGACACACAAATGGTATGGGGCCACATAAAATTATGTGATGGGCCACTTTCAATCATGTTGCAAGGCCAGATTTGGCCCCCGGGCCTTGAGTTTGACACTGGTGGTTTAGATAAAGTTACATCAAAGTACATTACAAATGCACAATTAAAAATGTGTGAAAAGGAGTAGGCAAAACCAGAACATAATCTGTATTCTGGAAAAAAATATTTTTATTAAAGTGTTTATTTTCATATTTATTTAGTAAGATTATTATTATATTTTTCAAACCAAAACTGGTGCTCATAAGTAGAATATGACAAAATTTGCATTACAAAATACATACATTGGTTCATTAGGTTGATAGTTTGCTAAAAACAACAACAACAAACCATCATTATACTGTTCATAAATAGAATATAACTGAACATGCATGTTAAAGTAGATCAGGGATATTCAACTAAATAGTTTTTACCAAAAAGACACAGAAATGTTCCCTTCACTATGAGTCTTATTTTGTATATTCTGGAAAACCAGCGTCCTCTACAGAAAACATTTGATTTTGGTCTATGTGTTTTGTCAGCGTTACAGGAAGGCTATGCAGTTTTTAAGGACCTACTGCAAAAAAACAAAAAAAAAGAGGCACGATAGTGTTTCTAAGAATCTGCTGCAAAAATTTTAGTAAATCCTACAAGTTTTTTGGAACTGAACACATGGGCCATCAATTGAATAGCCCATATTATGAAAAAGAGAGGACCTAAACTAGAACCTTGAGGAACACCACTAGTATAACTAAAGACTTTGAACAAATGGCTACTGACTGAATCTGAAGTAAACAAGCTACAACAACACCTTAGTTACATGAATCATCTTAAAGAAAAAAGTTGTTTGCTGCCAAAAAGGAGAGGACTTGAAGAAGTGCCTTGAGGAACGCCTCAGTTATGTAAATCACAAGTTTAGAACCCAGTGTTCTATGTTTGCTAGCAAGTTTAAATTGTCAATGCAAGGATCTGCCAATGTGTTTACACTGGTCCAAGTTCTTTTATACAACAGGAGCACTCTAGTATTTTTAGGAATTTGCTGCAAAAATGTTTGTCTCCCAAGTTTTGAACTGAACTCAGGGGCCGGTATGGTGTCATTCCCAGGCCGGATTTGACCCCGGGCCACCAGTTGAATATTCCTCAAGTAAGTATATTGGTTCATTCAGTTGAATGGTTTACTATAATTATACTCATTCGCTTATGTCATGTCATGTTAGTTAAGTACATTTTGTGGGGATGTCAAATTATTATTTTTTTCAATTAGATTAATCACATTTTGGAATTTGTATTAATCCTAATTAATCACAGGTGATTAAGCACTTTCATAATTAAAATTTGCTTAAGAAAAGACTGCCATATTGTACACAAATGTAATTTCATTGTCAGAATGTCATCTAGGAACCTTTTACTTGAATGCACTTCATTTGTTTGCACAAAACTTAATTACAGTTTTATCTGAAGTCACTTCATATTCTCTATAATGATTGATGATAAATTGCACTTGAAATCTCATGTAAAAAATATAGCAAGAAACACGTCAATAATGAATAAAGCAAAACATGTTCTAGACCAAAAATCACTTCATATTCTCTACTGCTCGCTAGTGTTACCATATCTGAGGTATTGTGCAGAAATATGGGAAAATAACTACAAAAGTGCACTTCATTCATTAACGGTGTTACAAAAAAGACCAGTTAGAATAATACATAATATTGGATATAGAGAACATACAAACCCTTTATTTATTGAATCAAAAATACTGACATTCCATGACATAGTGAATTTGCAAACAGCTAAAATTATACACAAAGCAAACTATAACCTGCTACCCAAGAATATACAACAATTCTTCTCAAAAAAGAGGAGAATTATAATCTTAGAGAAAAATGTAATTTAAAACATGTGTATGCACGTACAACACTTAAAACCTTCAGTATATCAGTATGTGGAATTAAATTATGGAATGGATTAAGCAAAGCAATCAAACAATGTAATAATATGATCCACTTCAAGAAACTCCTCAAACTTAAAGTGTTTACAAAGTACAAAGAAGAAGAACCATGATAAACATTCTGAATTTATTTCATCCATCCATCCGTTCATTTTCAAAATAATCGTACTCATCTCACCATATGAAATGTAACTTACTTCACCGAGTATTATTCATTTATTTTTTATTGTGATTACTTATGGAGTATATTGTGAATAAATTGAGACCAGGAAGTGAAAAAAAGTTTTAGCAACTGTTATGTAAAAGAAAAGGGGTATGATTAAATAAACTCTGCTTCTTCCTACTCCTTTTCGAACATGTTGAAAAGAGAAACTGGAAATTGTGATGTATCGTGTTGTATGCATGCATGTTCAAAATAAACTCAAGCTTAAACTCATACTCTACTGCTCACTAGTGTTACCATATCTGAGTTATTGTACAGAAATATGGGGAAACAACTACAAATGTGCGCTTCATTCACTAACTGTGTTACAAAAAAGATCAATTAGAATAATACATAATGTTTGATATAGAGAACATACAAACCCTTTATTTGTTAAATCACAATTATTGAAATTCAACGATTTGGTGCATTTACAAACAGCTAAAATGATGTACAAAGCAAACTATAACCTGCTACCCAAGTATGTACAACAATTCTTCTCAACAAAAGAGGAGAAATAGCACCTTAGAGGAAAATCGAATTTAAAACAGTTGTATGCTCGTACAACACTTAAAACCTTTAGTACATCAGTATGTGGAATTAAAATATGGAACGGATTAACCAAAGAAATCAAACGAAGCACCAATATGATTCAATTTAAGAGACTGTTCAAACTACAAGTGTTCACAAAGTACACAGAACAAGAATTATGATGAACATCTTGAGCCCTTTTTTTCCCTTTTTTGTTTTATTGAGACAAAGATTATTAATGTATTTAATATGTGAATGCTTACTATGGTATATTATTTATTTGTTCACTGTTCTGTTACAGAGAACAAGGAAATTGGATACAATTGCTATGGTATGAAAAGGAGTAGGATTAAATAAGCTCAGCTTCTTCCTACTCCTTTTCGGACGTGCTGTAATGAAACAACTGGAATTGTGTGATGCATTGGCGTTGTTAGGCCTATTTTAGGGGGGCTCAAGCCCCCCTAAAATATTCTTAAGCCCCCCTAAATAATTTGGTGTTTTTTTGTTTTTTTTTACACATACATGCCGACATATTCATTATAAAGTGGCCCAAATATGAGTTTAAATAAATAATCATTAAACCTGTTATTATTCACTCAGTTTCCCCTCACTTCGTAGCGTAAGGTAGAGAGCCCCTTTAGTGCATCGGTATCCAATCCATTCCACTTGTTCATATAGAAAATGCCCACATCACTCAAATTCCAGTCCGCATTTTCTCTGCGACCTTGCTTGCGGTCCTGCAGGTGTACGAAGCACATTATCTTCCTTTACAATAAGTGAAGCTGCACAAAACCTTGTGTGTGCAATTGTAAATAATTTATTTTTTAAGTTTTGTGTTTCTTGTAGAATCTATATAAAGTAATATACATTAGCTTATTGTTAAAATAATGAAAAAAACATCATTAAACATATTTGTTTTATTGTATTGTTACATTAATAGCTGTTGTATTATTATAGGATGGTTTGTTAAACATTTCATAGGATTTTCAGAGGGAGGAAAAACCAAGACATTTAATATATAATGTAAAATGAATAAATACATAAAAATAAAAATAAAAATAATGGTTAAAAGCCATCGTCCCAGGGAGCATTTCATTTCGTCCCGTGCATTTAAAAAAAAATAAAAAAATAACAATGAATAATTTCTAAGTCTTTGTTAGCCGTTTGTGAAGTTTTGTGCTCGTGCGTAACGTTCGCTCGCATCCTGTGCATCTCCTGCAGGGGCTAAGCCCCCCCTGTCCTTAAAAGCTAGTGACGCCCCTGGTGTGATGCATTACATTGTGTCGTATGCGTGTTCGAAATAAACTAAAACTGAACTGAACTGAACTGAAAGTTCTTTCAGGCTGTATTTTGGAGTAAAATTTGCCAGCGAGCACACCAGTCTTAGTCTCCGGCCCACTCATGTTTGTACCATTGATCTGATCACTGACTGTATAACAGTTAAGGTAAAAGAGTAAATTGCATGTTTAAATTAATCTAAGTGTGTGTACATAATCAATGCAATGATTTTTTGTGATTAATAACATGAGTTAACTTGATCATTTTGACAACCCGTAATATTTTGTAAAAAATGCTGCGAAAAAACAGCATTTTTGCTACTTCGTATAGTGAAAATAACAACGGTTTTATGTATAATTATGAGACTGTAGTTTGCTGAAATGCTTTGAGAAACACCATATCCCAGCCACACTGCGGAGCTCAGTCAGGTCCATGAGCATCATTCCAAACAAAACGATGCTTCGTTCTCATTGGTCCTTGGCGTGTTACCCAATGAGCATTCTCGCAGCCTATTGGTCGAGCGTCTTGTCAATCACACACGGATGAAACGGGGAGGTATGGACGCAGTGGAGAACATCAGCATCTGTATCAAACGATGAAGGCTGTGCCCAAACGGACGTTTTATGCTTAAAAATAGAAGGAAAGAAGAGCTTCTGACACAATGGTACGTATATCTGGAGTGGGTTTAATGTTTTAACGCTGGCGAAACTAGCCGTTTAGCAGACGACGAAGCGAGGTTGTCCCCCCCCCCCCGTTTCCTGCATGGCTAGTGGCTTGTTATTACTCCACATATTAACAGGTGAACACAATCTGATGACATACCATTTTTTTTTATGTTTTAATGTGTGTAAAAACAAGCGCCTATCGCGAAGTTGAATTGATCATAGAAGGGATTCATGTGCTTGTTTCCTGTGTATTTACAGTATGGGTTTGTCAATCACGCCCTGGAACTGCTCGTTTTAAGGAACTACGGACCGGAAGTATGGGAAGATATCAAGTGAGTGTTTTATTTTTTAATTTGGTTACGTTCATGTCCGCATAATATTTGTCTGATAGCGCTGACATGACCAGTGGACGTTTGCTTTTAATGATTAACAGTCAAGCTCACTCCACTGGCTGACCAGGGAACAATATGATCCTTTTCCATCTTTGTCAAACACCTCACCAAGTCTTGGTCCACCTTGTTATTATTGCTATTAGAAATTGTCTGTTAAAGTCGACGTATTTTATGATCCGTTGCCCGGATCATGTTTTGTTCTGTTAGTTTTGACTACCTCAGTTCTGTTTTTTGCACCCCTGGGTTTGTTGTTTTGGTTGCCATGATGGCAGATTACTTTCACCTGCCTCGGACTAGTGTTCGGGATGCTCACCTGTTCCCGGGCACTAATCAAAGAGCTATTTCATCCATCCTCTGGCCTCACTCGGTCTGGTGGTTTTGTTTGCTCCCATGCAACAACGTTACGTTCCCGTTTACGCTCCTAGACCGTGTTTTGAATAGCATCTTTTGGCTAACTCTGTCTTATTTTCCGTGCCGTGGGCACCGCGCTATGGCTACGAATCTTTGGGTGTCCCACAATTCGATTCAATATCGATTCTTGGGGTCACGATTCGATTATACATCGATTTTTTCGATTCAACTCGATTCACGATTCAAAAACTATATTTTTCTGATTCAAAACGATTCTGTATGCATTCAATACATAGGATTTCAGCATGATCTACCCCAGTCTGCTGACATGCAAGCAGAGTAGTAGATTTTTGTAAAAGGATAGGATAGGATAGGATAGGATAGGATAGGTCTTTATTGTCATTGCACAAGTACACTAAAGGACACTATTTTATCAATTGATTTCAATAATGTAAACACAGAAATGTAAATCCAAGACAACAATATGTTGTCTGATTTATTCAATGAATAAATCAGACAAATGCAGCTGAGATAGGCTCCAGCACCCCCCGCGACCCCGAAAGGGACAAGCGGTAGAAAACGGATAGATGGATAACTCAGGCAACATATTGAAGCTAAGAGCTACTCTGCCAACTTTAGTCACAGCTTCCCCCACTTTTAGCTTTGTCTCTCTGTAAAGTGAAGGTACAACATTGTCTGTAAAAACCGAGCGTGATGGGATGTCATACAATGGCTCAATAGTTTTGATCATGAACCTGAAGCCTTCTATGGTCGCAGGTCTTTTGCAATGAAACAAGCGATGGATTAGGTTATCTTCTTTGCCCGTTCAGAACCGGGTGGTAATTTTGTAAACTGGTGAAGTGTGCGTTGATCAGCTGCCAGTGTTGTTAGTGGATGATCCTTTTCGTCTGATAACACTGCACCAAAAGCAGGCCTGGCCAATGATGTTTGATAGCGTTTTATAGAAATTCTTATTTTTACCTCTGCTCAGTGCTAATGCCACCATGTGATGTCACGTGAATGGTGGATTGTGCTCCCACATCACAGAATATCCACCAGTAGGTTTGGACATCACTGGCTCGATATTTTGTCAATTTTGTTTATTTTTTAACAGCTTCTTTTTGGAGACTTTCATAAAGATTTACTGTGTAAGTTTGTAAATACTCAATAATTTTGTGAAACACAACACGATTGACTCTAGTGGAAAAAAACGGGCGAAACTTTGGGGTCTATGGCACGAACTTTGCGCTGCGCTGTATGGGACCGGACTATATTGAACTGTGATAGTATGAAAAAACAACTTTTCGTACTTATTTGTACAGTGCCTGTTGTTGTATATTTGGGTTCTGCATAAGTCCCAAAAAATTTAAATCAAACGATGGAGACATTGCGGAGATATATATAAAACAGTCTTGCCTTGCTTCATACGCCCGCTAAACGTTTTTCCCAAGTGTGACGTTAGCGGATTATCCATATGTTATAAATTTACCCAAAGTGCTTTGCGCGAGTCCACCGTTGTAGTCTGCGCTGTCGTCTATAAATTCCTTCTTTTTTCGCCACCCTCTTGTTGTGGGGGAAGACTGCCTTGTACATGCACATGCATCCTCCTCTGTGGCTGTTTCTAATACAAAGTAGCGTATAGTTCGAACTAGGGTTGCACGATTTTGAGAAACAACCGAATTGCGATTTTTCTCTCCAAAATTGAGATTCCGATACAATTTGCGATTTTTGTATTTTATACATAAAAATACGAAAAAAATGACGAGTGATGGAGGACACGTTACTTTTAGACTGTTACTCAATATATTCTTGTCTCAAGGTGTCCACACATTAAAACAATATGCAATAATTTACTTAAAAAAATATTTGGCTCAGATCTTTTGTCTATACCAGAGGTCTCAAACTCAATTTACCTGGGGGCCGCAGAAGGCAGATTAACATAAATAAACAAATACATGTTATGGGTGTAATATATTTTAATTCCACTTGGCGTCACTGTCGTGTTTACCCGACTCACAGAGAACGTCCTGATGCACGGAAAACGTTGTTTCCGCAATGTGCGTCTTTTACGCTTTTCCTTTTTAGCAGCACAGTGGTCGGCGAGCAATGTTCCCTCTAATTTTTCATGTGTGAGCAAACGCAAAAACTCCCTGAGCATTCAGAGGAGCCCATGTGAGCAACATCACACTGTGGCTACACCAGCAGCACACCTGTCCCAAACCTGACTAAATAACAAGTTCAATCTCCATCCATCCATCCATTTTTTACCGCTTGTCCCTTTCGGGGTCGCGGGGGGTGCTGGAGCCTATCTCAGCTGCATTCGGGCGGAAGGCGGGCTACACCCTAGACAAGTCCCCAACTCATCGCAGGGCCAACACAGATAGACAGACAACATTCTCTTATTATTATAATCAAATGACAGCAGTCATTTCCATGAGATGATTTTCTAATATAAGTGTTTAGGCCCACTTACAATGACAATAACAAAAAATATTGTTTTTCATGAACTGTGTACTTGTATTGTTTGTCTGGGTGGAGGTCCTGCTTTGGAAATAATGTGTACCCCTTTCAAACATTGCATTTAGTTCCCATTAAAACATTCACATGTTGCACAATGAGATGTAAGCAAAGGATCTTGTGTACATTCCTGCAACTTCCTGTTTGTAAAAAATATATTTTTATTAGTATTTATTTAATATACTAACAGCATTTCATGATTAATATTTATAAATTAAGATTCATAATAAATGACACTAGAATAAGCACACATTTGATTGGTAAATCATAGTGTAACGACCTGGAATGACACTTTATGTGTGGTGTTGGAGTTGTCCGACTTTTTGTGTGGCTGTAAACGCATCACTGGCTTAGTGCCATATGTGCATGTGTTGGCGCAAGTGAGAAAGAGCAAGCGGCTTCTGTTGCTATAACAAAGTTGCTTTTGGTCTGGTTTGTACTGCAGAAAATGAACAGTTTTGCTAGATATAATTTTTTTTACTAATGTTTTGGTGATGTGTTTATGGCCGACAATAAAGAGTTTTGCTCAGTAAAGTGATCGATGGAATTCATGTCCTCAAAGCATCTCGACAGACGTTACAATATTTGAACAATGATGACGAAAACTGTTTTCTCTGTTGTGTCCGTGTGTCGAAAATTGTTATGCGCTTATTTTTTTATTTCATTTTGTGTGCGGCATAGATTTGCCGTGCGCAGAGGACGCTTGAGCAGTGCGCAATTGCACAGGCGCGCACCTTAGAGGGAACGTTGTCGGCGAGTAATAGCCTTGTAGTAGTCTTCTTTGTTTTTGCGCTCGATGTTCATGTCTTTCATGATGACATGAACACCATGGCATTTGTAGATGGTACAGCGAGCGCAAAAAGGCGACTGCTCCCGGAGTGTTATCCGCCATGCTATTCACTGGAAAAAGAAGCGTAAATGACACCATGCTGTTGTTGCTGTAAACATAGTAATAAAAGACACATTAAATCAAATACAAATATATGTAGTGTTCATCGTGTGAAACAATGCAAATAGCGCAATGCAAATAAATAAAGACTCACAAATAACAGTGTGACCCTATCATTGTCGACATTAGGTTACATGAAGTTCCTTACTTTTCTTTTATCCCGCCGCGTAAGCATCACTTTGATTTATTTTGTGGGTGCCACACGAAAAAAGCTATAAATGTCCTGCCTTGCTTTATGGCATATGTCCCATTTTTTGAAAAGACAGAAGTTGATGCCAAAGCCTGCGTGCCGACAGAAAACTAAAAGAAGAAAAAAAGAGCTCCTATGTGCAATTACTGCTATAATGGCAGAAGCTACAAATCAACCAAAGAAACAAAAAGTTTTGTCTGAGGAGACTAAAAAGAAAACGGGAGGCTACCCACATAAAAGGACAATCAAGGATCAACATTGCCCCGGCTTTCACTCGCTGGCGTGAGCTCAAAAACGGTATCAGACCGACATGCTCAAATGAAAATGATAATGCTAATCTTAGCCATCGGAAATGTGCTTGGTAGCAATAAATAGCCACCAGCTTCATAGTTTGCAGCCCCACACTGACACGACCAGTCACGCAACAAACTCAAAAGTACTGTTTAAAGAAAAACAATGCAATGACTTCTAACCGAAAATATAAAGTTTGAGTAAAATATGTAGGTTCCTATTGGGGGCGGTATAGCTCGGTTGGTAGAGTGGCCGTGCCAGCAACTTGAGGGTTCCAGGTTCGATCCCCGCTTCCGCCATCCTAGTCACTGCCGTTGTGTCCTTGGGCAAGACACTTTACCCACCTGCTGCCAGTGCCACCCACACTGGTTTAAATGTAACTTAGATATTGTGTTTCCCTATGTAAAGCGCTTTGAGTCACTAGAGAAAAAGCGCTATATAAATATAATTCACTTCACTTCACTTACTGTGGAAAAATCAGTAATACTGAATCATTGTGGTATTAGTGTCAGTTTGATGCTATATGCGCTAGTCCTCATGGGAAATGTGGTCTTACTTTTGGCAAAACACTACGGCTTTTGTCCACTGGTGCCGCCAAAATCAACCAAAACTGAAAGTTTTTAAGTGTGGCTTTAACTGAAGAAACAATCAATAAAAACTACACAGTGTTTTATAATGTAATGTAATCATAATAATAATAATAATAATGCAAGTAACCATTTAAAAGGATATTCATTTATTTATTGGTTATCCTAAATAAATAAACAAACAAAAAATTACAAATTTCAAATTTAACCTCAATAGATATTAAACATCTTAAACTGCATTTTTTTCCAAGTTGCAACAATGAGGTCGGACGTTGTCTTTTTGTTTATTGTCATCACGTGATCACGGCATTTTCATCCGTTTGTCCATGATTGGCTCATATCGCCCATCCAATTTTAAGTATTCCGACAACGGGACATTTGGTTTTGTAATCGTATTTTTTTCCTAATAATTTGTGTTACTTTGCGACACTACTCAATGGCGAGTCGCGAGGCTCTCTGTCTGAAAGTCTGTTGCCGGCGGCGGCGGCCCGCTCTCGTCTCTGCCCAGACAAAATTTGTGAATGACTGAAAAGAGGGTTCACTGTGTTCAGTTATTCTACTGTTAAATAAACTCGCTGAGGTGCTGAGAGCGATGCACAAAATAAGACGTCTTTCTTCTGTTTGAAGCGAGAGACAAAGACAAGGCTCAACAAATTTAATTGGCGAACATATCTGTCACTGAAATGTCATGACGGCGGAGGGAATAAAAACAAAACAAAACTCAGCCTCTTACGGTTATTTACCGCACCAATTAAAACCTTGATGTCGATTCGATTAATCGTGCAGTTCTAGTTCAAACTTATATCTGTCAGAAGATTCACTATGAAAGCACTAAAAACGACAACATGGATGACGGGCAGGAGACGCTATCGAAGTGGAACCACGTAGATAAAACAGCACATCGTAAAGAGACGGTTAGAAAGCGGTTTGAACATAATCCATGCAACATTTTCAGCAAAGAACCACGTTACATTTTATGTAACGTGGTTACTCAAGAAAAGTGTTTTAAATGTAGAAACACGATCATAAAAGGCCCCTTTTTAAGATGCCTAAGATGCGCTAACTTTCCAATGTCTTTAAAGCTCTTATGGCTTTTGGGACAGAATGACATAAACTACATACATACGTAGCATTGTGCACGCACTGATTTGTGTGTTGTTAATAATAGCAATTTTGCTACTAACGATAGCTGTCATTGTGTGTATATTTTATCATAACACCAACATGACTGCAAATTGTCCATTGCTTCTCTTGGACTGCTTTTGCGTATGTCCACGCTATGGCTGGACAATATGACTTAAAACTGTATCACGATAGAGGTGTTTTATATCGGTCGTTATCGACAGTTATGGATGTTTCTTACAACCTATGGAAAATAAGGAAAAGGAGAAAAATATATTGAATGTAAACATTTTTATCTAAAGTGTAACCTTTATCTGATTATAATCCCCTTAGCTATCAAGGAAATAAGGAGTGAAAACAATCATCCACCCATTCATTTTTTTTACAGCTTGTCCCTTTCATTTGTTATTCTTATTTGAGTATGGAAAATAATTTATGTTATGCAGTATACTTATTTAAATACTACTAGACCAAATTACTAATATTTTAAAGTAGCACATTTGTTTTATTTTGTAATTTATTTTACTTATACAGTCCCGCACTTTAGTTCCTACCTGTTGTTTCCTTATACCCGAATAGCGAACGGGCAAGAGTTGAAAAGCTAAGAGAGTCTATGGTCTATCCCAAATACTGCCATATCGTTGAGGTGACTTTTTCTGTTTTATCGACAATTTCTCCGCTCTATGCAGCACTCATTTTTAGTTTCTCTTCTCACTCCATCCAGAGAATCAACAGCGAGACAACAAGATTGCACAACTAAAACTTGATATGTGTGATGATACGTGATTGGCTGTTTGCATGTCTCTCCCATTGCTCACGGATAATTTTCTGTTGTGCTAAGTTACCAGAGCACAAGTGCCTTTGTTCATGCAACCAACCCTTCTTTGCAACTTCTGGTTCCTTCCGACCAAAAATATATATATCTATCAAATGTTTTATCGAACACATTTTTTTATTGATATCGATTAAATGTATATCGCTGGGTGTACGTGTTGACATGACAGGCTAAGTGACAAGCCGGAATGCCAAACAAACTCCTCAGACCGAGGTGTTTTTTTCCACTATATTAGTAATTGTGAAAAATAGACATTTTAAAAATATATATGTTCTGTTAATCCATTGGTGTTCTTATTGTATTTTTTGGTTTGAAAAATGTAACTGTGACCAAGTTGCAAACAGCTTCTTTATTGCACACATTAAAAGTGCAATTTCAATGTTGATGATGTGCATTTATTAGAACCGAATTAAGGTTATTGCAGGCAGAAAAACTGTTGTTTATTGAAACAATTTCCCCCTAAAATACGTATTGAGGCTACAAAATGTGTTTTATACGATTACTCAATTAATAGAACAAACTAATCAACAGATTACTCAAATACAAAAATAATCGGTAGCTGGAGCAGCTGTATTAGCTTAGATTTTACAGCATTCTCTTCAACAAAAGTGTGTGTGCAAAAGCATTTGTTGTCCACTGCAGATCTGTTAGATAAGAGTATAAAATATTGTCACGTCAGCAGAATGACTGTGCACAAAGCCCTTTACAAGTGTCTACAAAACAGCATTATATACCTTACATACAATGTGGGTTAGCAACTCTTTTTCTCTCTTGAGCTGACTATAGCTAGCAGGCAAGCATGACAGCCCCCAATAGCCCAAACGCTAATTCACAGCTCATATCAATACTCCAGTTGCTACATTATCATACAGAAGATTTATTATTGTCTATTCTCCAATGTCTCTGGCAAAAGTCACAAGCAAATGTGCAAGAAAGGATTAGTTTTTATATCAAATTTGGCTATGTCGATAACAGTGGCGTTACAACATTAACAAAGGCAGGCGGATTGATACAAATATCGACAGTAACGATAACAAGTATAATAACATATTTGGTCAATACTACAGTGTTTATATCGATATTTTTCATAAAAAATATATTTTGTATTTTTTGTTATTGTTTACAAAGTCAAAAAATAAGTCCCTGGAACAGAAAGACAAATGATTTAAATCAGAGTCTGATTATAATTGTGATTGTGATCAAAAATTAGATCCTTCAATGATCTTGAAAATGTTAAGTATCATTATCAGCCATCAGCATTGGTATGACCAATATTGGCCGTGCAACTAGTACATTTGTAATATATCCCAAAACTGATGTAAATTATCCAAACAACAGAAGACTAAGTGTGTATTACATTTTAACAGAAGTGTAGATAGAACCGTGTTACAACAGAAAGTAACCACTTATGAACATTAATTTTGCAAGTAGATTAGTAATAGTTTTGAGAAAATAATACAACTCAAAATAATGCAATATGTTACCATGAATTGATTAACGTGGACCCCGACTTAAACAAGTTGAAAAACTTATTCGGGTGTTACCATTTAGTGGTCAATTGTACGGAATATGTACTGTACTGTGCAATCTACTAATAAAAGTTTCAAATCAATCAATCAATATGTTTGCAGCTAGATTAGGAGACTTTGTAATAATATATATCAACATATAGATGTTAAGCCATATCGCCCATGACTGCTATAAATATAATAAGGTGGTGATCTTTATTGGCAATGAAAATACCTTAGGTTGAAAAAAATCCTATTTTCATCATTGTTGTATTCATTGATGATTACAAATGTATTCATAATTCAGGGTCAGATCTTTGAATACCTTATTATATTTGTGATTATTTTTTGAACTAGTGAATGGATTGGAATTGAATTGATGTAGTTTTTGAACATCTCAAGTCTCAACAAACTTAGACCAAGACTGTAAAGCAGATTCAATATCACCAAGCTTAACTTGTGCAAGCAATGCAGGTCATTGACTTAGATAAAAATAATGTATCTCATTGTGGTACAAAGAGAATTCACTTGTTGCATATTTGCAAAAACTGAAGGAAAAACTTCCTGAAAAAAAAAACAGTGTAGAGGGAACAGCTTCTAAATGTGTTGCTCTTGAGCGTCTCCTCTTTTATTATCAGCTACAAACACAGTTTAATGTCAACATGACATTTTTAGCACGCTGGGATATTCGGCTCTATCTATCGTGCCCTGAACCTGCCGTGACCTTATATAAAATTACAAAAAATAAAACAGAACCAGAAAAGAAGACCAGCAGCTGTCTTGTGTTAATGTTTTCTAAGATGTTATTCTTTGGTTGTCGGCGACGGCTCTGTGCAGAAATATCTTACTGATATATCATGTACAACTCACTTATCACCCTCGTCCTCTTTCTCAACTTCTATCAGATGACTAATTGAAAAATTAATCCACATTTTCCATGCAAAGCCTTATACGGCCTGGTATGTTTTTTCAGCCGTTCCGGATTCTAATGAACCTGCCAACTATAAATCCTGTTTGTTATCTCAGCTAAGCAGCAGCTAATTACAACCTCATTGCATTTTCTATTCGATAAATGCGCTGTTAAATGTATAAATAAAGTGCATTGTGATACGCATGATTGCCTGGTGACTTAAAGCTGATTACAGCTCTAAGTGTAATCAGCTTACAGTACTTTAGACTGTAAAATAAAAGTTAACGTATGTGAACTGTGAAGACACTTTCCATTAGATAGGTATGCCTGTTGCATTTTACCATGTTGTCATTAGATTCATTTTACACACTTTTACTAATGCAAACATACTGGAAAAAGCTTTAAACTAATTGCACTTCCTTTTTTTTTTATAATGGTACAAAAAGGGAACGGGTCCGGCACTTTTCTTCTTTCAGAGGTTGTATCAGATCCTTTACTAAGACAGACGTCCACAATCCCGAGAATAACTTTTGTCTGACATGTATTTTACATGACATCCTACATACAGTATGGCATCATCACACATCTAATTATCTGATTGCAGGACACCCTGTGGCAATATCCCAGTTCACTGGGTTGTGTATGAAAGGCACAGGCGGAAAAATGACAGATTTAGAGAGACATTTGTGTAAAACGGAATTTTGTCTTCAGGAGAGAGGCTCAACTGGACATCGAAGGACAGTTCCTCGTTAGAATCATATACGACGATACCAAAACATACGAACTTGTTGCAGCTGCAAGCAAAGTTCTCAGTAAGTATTAGTGTTCTCTTACATGTTTCAGCCCATTTAACACAAAGTGATTTAAACTTCACCATTGTAACATTAATAAGCCTGGATAATATTGCAGCTACAGAGCTATAACTACTTTCTGTGTTTATTAGTAGTGGACCTACAATGTGTGATAGTACATAGAGTGCTAAACCATATACAGAAGTACCTAAACATACAAGCTTAATTGGTTCTATGATGGCGCTTTTACCTCAAAACACTTGTATCTCCCATTGAAATTATTTAAAAACAATTTAATTGGTGCTTGGTCCCCTCAAAAACAGCATGACTATAAACATGTAACATGCATTTCAAAACTAAAAACAAACTTTTGGATGAGAAATATTGTATAAAAACAACACAATAGAATGTATTACTTGCAACCACAGTAAACATTTCCATGGTTGGAAAAACAAAGTTACATTGGTCTCTATAGCTACAAGCTAATGCTAGTGAGTAAAACCAGATATTTTGGGCGGATCTTACATTGTTCACTTTGACATTTGTTACGGCAACTAACGGCAGGAATGCTTGCATCTTAAATATTTGCTTGTAACTTAGCATAACAGTTAGTCGAGAGACAGCTCTTACCTCAAAGTATTTTAAAGTTGAGATACCACTGTATGTTACATTTCTACCACACCTTGGCTAACCTTAACATGTCACATGATCACTATATCTGCCCATTGGGATTCATCCCACAATTTATATGGATGAATATTATATTGTATTTTATCACAGGATATAGCCCTCCTCAGCTCCTGATTTTTTAATTTTTTTTGGTTTCCAGAAATTGATGCGGGAGACATCCTACAGATGTTCGGGAAGATGTTCTTTGAGTTTTGTCAAGAGTCTGGATACGACACCATCTTGCGAGTGTTGGGCTCGAACGTCCGTGAATTCCTTCAGGTAAAAGGCTCAACTTTTTTGGATGCGAGGGACCTGATCCATTGGTGGGAGTTTATTGTTGTTTTGTAGAAAAAATATTTTTAAGAGTGTCACCTACTGTACAAAAAAAGTGGTATTTACGCGACACCTTTTGAACTAACAATTGATTGCTAATTAGTTTGGACATTCACATTTGTTTACTTTAAACACAATGTATTGTTTTTCGTGGTAAAAAAGGGAGAGTGAGTTGACTGCGTCCTTTCAGCTAATTAGGCCGGGATGCAGGACGCCTACCTAGCAACACCACTGCAATATAATAATTAAAGATGCATACATGTATAAGCAAATCATAATCAAATTGTGAGGTGCCCATAAGATTCCCACCTCTAACTGTTTTTGACTTACTAGAGTCTTCTCTTTCTTTCTGGTAAAACATGACATCATTGTGGAAAGTTGCAATGTTTCTTTTAGGGATGTCCCGATCCAGGTTTTTGCACTTCCGATCCGATACCGATATTGTTTTTGCATTTCCGATCCGATACCGATACTGACCGATACCGATACTGACCGATACTGGCCTATCCGAGCATGTATTAAAGTTTAAAGTTATTTAGCCTACTTAGTTGTCAGAATCATGTTGAAAAGGGTTTTAGTACTCTTGATAACAACTAGCCAGCTGAATTAGGGGAGTTTGAATAATACACAATGGTTGGTAACAAGAAACTGACCTGTTTATTCAAGGATAAACACAAAATAGACAAAATTATACATGACAAACAGAAATGGCATCATTGAACTAGGGCTGGGCGATATGGCCTTTTTTTAATATTGCGATGTTTTAAGGCCATATTGCGATACACAATATATATCTCGATATTTTGCCTTAGCCTTGAATGAACACTTGATGCATATAATCACAGCAGTATGATGATTCTATGTGTTTTGATTGATTGATTGAGACTTTTATTAGTAGGTTGCACAGTGAAGTACATATTCCGTACAATTGACCACTAAATGGTAACACCCGAATAAGTTTTTCAACTTGTTTAAGTCTTGGTCCACTTAAATTGATTCATGATACAGATATATACTATCAGATATATACTATCATCATAATACAGTCATCACACAAGATAATCACATTGAATTATTTACATTATTTATAATCCAGGGTGTGGAGGGGGGCGCCAGATGTAAGTGTCAAAAAGACAGCCAAAAGAGTTTGATATGAGAATAAATCTAAAGTTAAAATATAGGGTAGAAATGCACCCATTTGCAGGAAATGTAGTCTTGATTTTCAAAATTTTCTTTCAAGGCTTGCATGTCTACATTAAAACATTCTTCTTCATACTGCATTAATATATGCTACTTTTAAACTTTCATGCAGAGAAGGAAATCACAACTAAAAAAATCACTAATTTTTTCATACGGTGTTGATGTGGAAATTTTTGCCTCGGCATTTTGATGGTGTGGGCGTGTGGCACCGAATGGAGATAAGCGTCTCGACAGACGTCACAATATTTGAACAATGATGACGAAAACGGTTTTCTCTGTCGTGTCCGTGTGTCGAAAATTTTTATGCGCTTATTTTTTTATTTGATTTTGTGCGTGGCATAGATTTGCTATGCGCAGAGGACGCTTAAACAGTGCGCAATTGCACAGGCGAGCACCTTAGAGGGAGCGTTGCTCGCACGGCTGCGCTAGCATCACAGCTAACGTTAGCCATGCTGCTACCTCTCTGCTCGGGGAGGACGTATACGTATGTGACGTATGACGTGACAGTATGTGACGTATGTCGTGACAGTATGTGACGTGTGTAAGAAGGTGCACTTGCTGTCTGTGAGAGGGAGACACAGGAAAGAGTGAGAAGAGCCTGTCGTGTAATGCCAGCAGCTAAAAGCAACTGCGTGAGAATCCACAGACCTGTAGATGTGTTGAAGGTGTGCTGGAAAATGCGGAACGGAAATTACGGAGCAGCAGAAAAGTGGAATGTATTATTTGAATCGGTGCGTTGGAAAACACGGACCGGAGTTTTTTTTTAAACTGGATCTGGATCGGCATTTTCCCATGCCTTGCCGATACGCAATTTTTTGCAAATATTGGCAGCCGATCCGATCCAAATATCGGATCGGGACATCCCTAGTTTCTTTACAAACGACTGGCCTCCCATGCATATCCCAAACAGCCTTTTATTTACTAATTCCTGCGGCCTGTGTGAATAGGCATCACTTTGAAAATGTTATCGACATCTTAATGGTAAGGTTTTAGAATAGGCAAAGCACAAATGTTCAGGTAAACACTAGATCTACTAAGATCCAAATACCACGAGCTAAAAAGCGTGTACAAATTTAAAAAAATTGTTTGCTATTAGTGGGCGTGAATATGGAATAAAATGCATACTGTAATGTTTTTTTTTTTAAAAACTAACGTCAATAAAAAAACGTCAGCAGACACAAGAACGCATACCTTTAATTTGTTTTATTCAGCTTAAGTCATCCAGCAGTTGTAAAATTATACAATTATATTGCTGAATTGACAATATGTCTGATATTTTTATGTTTGACAGTCCTTATGGGGACAGCGTGGCTTGGTTGGTAGAGCGGCCGTGCCAGCAACCTGAGGGTTCTTGATTCGACCCGTTGTGTCCTTGACCAAGACACTTCACTCTTGTTCCTGATGGGTTGTGGTTAGGGCCTTGCATGGCAGCTCCCGCCATCAGTGTGTGAATGGGTGAATGTGGAAATAGTGTCAAAGCGCTTTGAGTACCTTGAAGGTAGAAAAGCGCTATACAAGTATAATCCATTTACCATTACTTATATGTTGACAGGCACAAGTAGGACGGCGCTACAAAGCAATCGCTTCCTTTCTAACAGCCGTTTGTGTGACTGTGTCAACTTGCACATACTTTTTAGACGCGCTAAATAAAGACGCTCGCCGTTGTGTTTTAGTCTTGATTAATCAAACTGCGTGTGCAGAATAATTATATCTGCATCTTATTCTCCCAGTATTGTAGGGGTGTTTTGATGATCAGCATGTATTCTGCACATTCATGAAGACAAACACGTTAAATATATCGTGCTTCTTCTTCTGCTCCCCAAAGAGACACAGTCCTCTTTGAACACATTTAGTAGATCAGCTTTGCATTGTGCTATCAAGTTTGCACATGTTTTCGAACACGCAAACCTCTAGTAGATCAGGCCTTAGTTTGCTGTCATGTAATTGCACAGTTTTGTAGCCAGATAATTGTCATAAAGTACTGTACAATTTTCCCTTCCGTTGTCAGAAGAACTGAGTGATTTTAAATGCATTTTATTTACGTTTATCTTCAGAATCTGGACGCCCTTCACGACCACCTGGGAACCATCTATCCAGGAATGAGGGCTCCCTCCTTCCGTTGCACCGACGCAGAGAAGGGCAAGAATCTGATCCTTCACTACTACTCGGAAAGAGAAGGCCTGCAGGACATTGTGATTGGCATCATTAAAACGGTCGCGCAGCAAATACATGGAACAGAGATAGAGATGAAGGTTTGCCATTTTACATGCTGTTCTTCATCTGCTGTGATCAAATTTACAGGGCAAGAAGACCAAACTGTTTGAGAGATGCGCTGTCAGATAAGCAGATTTTTTTTCTCTGAAAAAAGAATATTTTTAGATCTAAGTAACAAGGAGTCTTTTCAGGATGATTCTAGTGTCATCCATCATCTATTATAACCATTTGTAGGTGGGTGATTAAGTGTGAGTGGGCGTACTCACACTGAGCAAATTCTACCAAGCCTACCCACTTTATGCCGAAAACGCGGTAGGTTTGGTTAGTGTGAGCATATTAAATTGCACTAAGGCACGGAATGCTTCCTCCCTTTAAGCACGATTAAAAGAGGTAATTTAGGGTCCGCACAACACAATTGCTTGCATGCGGGCGTTGTAGCGCAGTCATGAGTCCCTGTTGGTTCAGTATATTTTTACACTGATACCATGTAAATAAACAGACAATATTATGTCAGAGTTATTTTACTAAAAAGTAAGAAAATTAAATACAAAGCAATAATATACAAAACGATATGATTTGAACACAAAGTGTACCGAATTGTTCATAAAAAGTCAGGCTTTTGTCCCAATGTCCAACAGTCAGAAAGTTGTTCTCTCAGTAAATGATGAATTCATAAGGTTAAGGCGATTCTTACTGTCCATTTTAGCTGTAAATAACAATATACACAAGACACAAAACCAGTGAAGTTGGCACGTTGTGTAAATCTTAAATACAAACAGAATACAATGATTTGCAAATCCTTATATTTGCAAATCATACACTTATATTCAATTGACTATACTGCAAAGGCAAGATATTTAATGTTCGAACTGAGAACCTTAATTTTTTTGCAAATAATCATTAACTTAGAATTTAATGGCAGCAACACGTAGCAAAAAAGTTGGCACAGGGGCATTTTTACCACTGTGTTACATGGCCTTTCCTTTTAACAACACTCAGTAAACGTTTGGAAACTGAGGAGACCAATTTTTGAAGCTTTTCAGGTGGAATTCTTTCCTATTCTTGCTTGATGTACAGCTTAAGTTATCCAACGGTCTGGGGTCTCCATTGTCGTATTTGACGCTTCATAATGCGCCACACATTTTCAATGGGAGACAGGTCTGGACGACAGGCAGGCCAGTCTAGTACCCGCACTCTTTTACTACGAAGCCACACTGTTGTAAAACGTGCAGAATGTGGCTTGGCATTGTCTTGCTGAAATAAGCAGGGGCGTCCATGAAAAAGACGTTGCTAAGATATGTTGCTCCAAAATCTGTATGTACCTGTCAGCATAAATGGTGCCTTCACAGATGTGTAAGTTACCTATGCCTTGGGCACTAATACACCCTCATACCATCATAGATGCTGGCTTTTGAATTTTGCGCCTATAACTGTCCGGATGGTTCTTTTCCTCTTTGGACCGGAGGACACGACGTCCACAGTTTCCAAAAACAATTAGAAATGCGGACTTGTCAGACCACATAATACTTTTCCACTTTGCATCAGTCCATCTTAGATGAGTTCGGGCCAAGCGAAGCCGGCGGCGTTTCTGGGTGTTGTTGATAAATGGCTTTCGCTTTGCATAGTAGAGTTTTAACTTGCACTTACAGATGTAGCGACAGACTGAAGTTACTGACAGTGGTTTTCTGAAGTGTTCCTGAGCCCATGTGATGATGTCCTTTACACACTGATGTCGGTTTTTGATGTAGTACCGCCTGAGGGATCAAAGAACACGGGCATTGCCGCTTACGTGCAGTGATTTCTCCAGATTCTCTGAACCTTTTGTTGATTTTACGAACCGTAGATGGTGAAATCCCTAAATTCCTTGCAATAGCTCTTTGAGAAATGTTGTTCTTAAACTGTTGGACAATTTGCTCACGCATTTGTTCACAAAGTGGTGACCCTCGCCCTATCCTTGTTTGTGAATGAATGAGCACTTCATGGAAGCTGCTTTTATACCCAATCATGGCACAAACTGGTTCCCAATTAGCCTGTTCACCTGTGAAATCCAAATAAGTGTTTGATGAGTATTCCTCAACTTTTTCAGTTTTTTTTGCCACTTGTGCCAGCTTTTTTGAAACATGTTGCAGGCATCAAAATCTGAATGAGCTAATGTTTGCAAAATATAACAAAGTTTACCAGTTCAAACGTTAAGTATCTTGTATTTACAGTGTATTCAATTAAATATAAGTTGAAAAGGATTTGCAAATCATTGTATTTTGTTTTTATTTACAATTTACACAACGTGCCAACTTCACTGGTTTTGGGTTTTGTAAATAATAAATATCAGTGTTTATCTCACGCCGACCACTTCTCGTAGCTTTGTGTATCAAAATGAAGTTTGTAAAAAATAATAAACAACACTAGACTGCATATAGTTTAAAGACTGCGGCTGAGTAAAAACACTGCAAGATAGTTCCACTGATCAGCGTTCTTCAGCACACCAAAGTTTTGCAAGTCGAAAGTTTATTTCGTTCTTCTTTCTCTTTGTTATCAAGTTCGTTGTAATATAAATACACAAGAAATGAAATATAAACAAGTCGTCTAGCATTCTGTAATGGCGATCCTGTGTTAAAATTTTTTTTAGGAATGCCTCCAACTGTGTTCAACCAATCAGCGTTCGACAGCACAGCCCGCCTCCAATAAGGTTCCAGGAACCTTCCAAAAATCTCACCTAGCTGGCAGGAACTAAAAAAAGTTCCTGAAGAACTAAATCTTCCCGAGTAGTTTTTGGTGGAAACACAGGGGGAACTTTGTAAATGGGAAATGTCCTGTAAAAGTTCCTGCTGTGGAAAAGGGCCTATAGAATGGCATGTATGGGACTGCGCCTTGAAACTAAATGACACTAAAAGTCAAACTCACTCTTGTGCGTAATCAAGACAGACACAACATTTGCGATGAAAGTGACGTCCATTTGTTTCAGTTCCAATAACTGCTTATTTAAATAAATTATTTTAATTGCCATTGTTCATTACTGACAAGGACAGCTCAAGCGTCATTGTTCAGTAAAAGTGTGCACACACGGATTCACATAGGGACACAAGTGGGGTACCTGCGCACAAAACTACACCTTCAAAATCAAAGCATTGTCGTTTTCATGCGTAAATCCAACTTACAGCCTCGTAACGACTACTAGTGACAATAATGGTTAACGTCCTTCTCCAACGCAGGATGCTCTTAATTGTGTGTTTTAGGCATTTTCTACGGATCATATATTTTTTCATCGTGTGTGGGGGGGTTTAATGAAAGAGCAGGAAAACGGCAGACGCTCCAAACGCTAGACCCATTCTCGGAAAATATTAGCCACGGTTGCTGTGGAAACAAGGTGCAAAGACAGCAGCCTGACATCAGCGTGCCTTATGCCAACACTGATTAATGTCATTGTCTGCACTTCTATTATCTGTATTCATATCCATTACAGTAGACTTGAGATTATTGATGCAATAATGCAGACTGCTCTAATACGTAATAATAACAATAACTCGAAAAATTCTCATAGATATTTTGAATGGACATATACTTGTTATGGGATTTTAGATTGATTTGGTAACATGTTATTTTTCAAAAGAAATGCTTATAGTGCTAATAATGAATATTTATTCAAGGAGAGTAAAGCCACGTTTCTACCAAGTGCATACCCTGTGAGCAGGAGTCTATCCCAGCGGAGTGCAGCCTGGGCTGATCACCGGTCACCTTACTTTTCTTCACCTTTGATTCATTTCACTAAAACATGGAGGAAGGTGGAATCCACAAGTGTACTGTAATGTGACGAAGCGTACCACTAAGACTGACACCCCAACAAACGGAGGAAGATATTTTGGAACCTTTTACAATCTTTAAATACTGTACCAGGCCGAAAAGTACCTCTTGTTTTGTAACACCATGAAGTTTCAGCTGAATATTTGACTTCAGATGATCCAGCCGAAAAGCGAGGAGTGCGACCACATCAAGTTCCTGATCGAGGAGAAGGACTCAGAGGAAGAGGCCTTCTACGAGGACCTTGACGGCTTTGAGGAGAATGGCACGCAGGAGACACGCATCAGCCCGTATACGTTTTGCAAGGCCTTTCCTTTCCACTTGATGTTCGACAAAGATCTGATGCTCACGCAGTGCGGCAACGCCATTTACCGAGTCCTGCCTCAGGTTAGCCTCGCCTCATGATACCACAGTCTGTTTGACATATTTAAATTACCTCCTCTCTTTTCAGCTCCAGCCCGGCGCCTGCATCCTCCCTTCGGTGTTTTCCCTGGTCCGCCCGCACATTGACTTCGGCTACCACGGCATTCTTTCCCACATCAACACTGTCTTTGTCCTGCGAAGCAAGGTAATCGATGTAATATTTAGTGTCTTGAACAAAAAACAAAGACAAGTTGTGGCTAACTTTGTCCTTTTTGGGAACCTAACTCCTTTCCCATCAGCCTGAGATATAAAGAATATTACAATATTTACCAAACATTAAATACAATTTCACATAATTGACAACATCGCATGTGTAATTAGAGAAATTAACCCTAAATGGGAGACCCAAACTCAAGAAATGTAAAATGGTTGTCTTGCCCTTTATAGAGCCAGCAACCCGATCTGCTAACTCAAACGCTGCACACGTCACTATTAGACAGTAGAAACGTATTACTTCTCCCAGCCAATCAGCAAAGAATGCATCTACATCAGAGGTCTTCAAAAGGGGATCCGCGACCCCTAGGGTCAAGAGCTGTATTGTTAGGCCGTCAGCTGTGGTCCGTATGAGCCGCAGAGGTAGTCACTTTTCCACCACTTGTAGCAGTAATTACAATCTCAAACAACAGTTGATCATATGTTTTATTATCACAAAATCAATGTTTTGTTGTATACAAACTCAAGAAATAGCTTCCTGGACACAGGATGACTTTAAAGGGGAACTGCAGTTGTTTTGGAAATTTGCCAAATCGTTCATAATCCCTAAGTAAGACAAGAACACATATGTTTTTCTTTTTTTTATGTTTGAAGTCGTAAAATACGAATTACGAGGTGGCTAACAATGCAGCTAATGGAAATACACTGTTCCACCTATAAAGCCCTCTAAAAAAACATGCAAAAACTGCCAACAATACTCCATTTACATGCCGTGACCTGAATATTAACCAAGTATTAGCGATATTGTTATTATAAGCGCTAGCGCAAACACACTATTTTTAGTGGCACCGTGATAACAGAGAGCTAACTCGCTTTTGCTGCTATGTTGACACATTGCGCCAGTGAGCTGCTACATCACCTCTGAGTTGGTAGACATCATTTGTAGATTATAAATCATGCCTCTCACCTGGAAAGTAGAAGGTTGTGGACATAAACCGAGAAGTTGCTTAACTTTGAGATCCAATTTAGACCCGGAGATGACGAGAAAGACACAAAGACGCTCGTTTGCAGCACCTTTTTTTAATCTTTCGTGAAATCTTAATCCAAACAGGAATATATAAACATCCTATCAGTTGGCATCCTAGTGAGAGCAGACATTGTACAGTAAGTGATTGTTTTATTATAGTCGTAGTTTGTTTTTCTTGTTTAGCACTTAGCAATACTGCTACATCATGCCATAGTGTTTCACTAAAGTTGGATCTGTTTAAAACCTGGAGATCATCCTCCTTATATTCAGGCTAAAAAAATGTAAGTTTATGTATCATAATTTGTCCCAAAGTAGTTTGTGTTGTTTCTCATGAAGTCTGCCATGATTAGTAGGTTTGTTGTTGTTGAAGGGAAAGGCAAATGTTGTGATGTGTCTGTAAAATGAATGTATGCTTAAAATGAGCAAAATACGTAAATATTACATGTTATTGTGTATGTGCCTGTTACTACATTACATACTGTATATACCCAGAGCATGTATATAAAACATGTTTCGATGTTTTTAGAGCACTTTTTAGACTCCCTTTGGCTCTATTGTTAACTGACTTTTGCCAATGTTTATTTACGATTTAGAATGCATAAACAAAGGAAAACATGTGTGTTTGTCTCAGATAAGGATTGTGAATGATATGCAAAATTCCCCAAAATAATACATTTCCCCTTCACATCCAAAAACTAAAGGATTTAAATCAGAGCCAATAGTAGTTTTTGCTCATGTTTAGTTATTTTGTTTTGTTGACTTTATTTTGCTTAAACTATTATATGTGATAAAAGGGATTAGGAATAAGGAAATTATTTCAATATTTAATTGATATTGTTTCACCTAAATCATTCAATGATCTTGAAAATTTGAAGTATCAGTATTGGTTGGACCAATAACCCCCCCTGTAAACTACTTGGTATTGGATTGATACCCAAATTTGTTAAATCGCCCAAAACTAAGTAAATTAGCAAGTAGACTAATAATAGCTTTGAGAGAAAATACTGCAACCGTAAATTAGACAATATGTTGCTTCAAATGTCAGCAACCAAATTAAGAGTCTTTGTAACACATTTTGAAATGGTTATATTGTCATTCATATGCCAACTAATATATTATTTTATATGTATATTGTGGCCCATCCCTAGTTTGAACTGAGAAGAGGGTGGGTCTCAATGATCGAACGCAAGCGCCCACTAAGCATCCACCTGACCGTGACATAAAGCAGCTCTAACAATCAAAAATGTCAACATCATTTTTCTGCCTGTTCTTGGAAAACAACGCTTTCACTTTACGTTCGCAGCGCATGCTAGACCTGTTAGCAAAAAAAAGCCTTCATATTTAAAAAAAGAATGAGATTTACTGGTGCCCCATTTTAGGGCGTGTTTTGTGGAGGAATATGCAATGAAATATTCATAAAGGTGGTCCAACCCTTGCAGGAGGGCCTGCTAAATGTGGAGACTGTGGAGAATGAGGACGAGCTGACGGGGGTGGAAATAAGCTGCCTGAGGTTGAAAGGACAGATGATTTATTTGCCCGAAGCGGAAAACATCCTTTTCCTTTGCTCGCCCAGGTGAGTCCACAGTGCACCTCAGCATTGTTTCTTTGTTTTTTTAAGCACTCGACACATGCAGACACAGAGCAATGCACAAGCAATGAAACCTGCAAATTACTGATTGTCTTCTGTTGTCACCTCCATTAGCCCCGCTGGCTCTTCTATAACCAATTTCTTGGGAGATATTTGAAAGAGAAAAGCAGGGTTCAAGCAGCTGCCCCCTCACAAATAGAAGACACTTGCACAGCAGAGAGCAAGAGATTAGTCATTGGACTAGGTTGCTTCCCAACGGGAAATTCAATTAATATGGGACTAAAACAGAGAGACTTGAAGCAGAAATAAGCGCATTATAGCAGTAAAATAATGTGTGACACAAATTAGTATTTAGCTTTTTTTTTTCTTGCAAAGTGTGATGAACCTGGACGATCTGACACGAAGAGGCCTGTACCTGAGCGACATTCCGCTCCACGATGCCACGCGGGACCTGGTGCTGCTGGGCGAGCAGTTTCGTGAGGAGTACAAGCTGACTCAGGAGCTGGAGATCCTAACCGACCGCCTGCAGCATACACTCCGGGCCCTGGAGGATGAGAAGAAGAAGACAGACAGGTTGGACTATTTCTCATTTCTATTCATAGCGGATGACACTGTCGACTATTAAGCAAACTGTTATGTCACAATACTTATGACTATACACGTTAAAGTCTCCATTTGTATCCCAGTTGCTCTTAACTTTTTATATTAGATTTTTTTGTTTTGTTTAGGACTGCTCTTGTGATTTTTTTTTTTATTCACTAAAACGCTGAAGTGTCAGAATCTTTTGATTCTCTGTGAGTCTGACCTTCCACTGAAGGGTAAGCATCATTAATTTAGCACTGCAGCTCGAGACCACATATTGACTTTTAGGAAAAAAAACACCTTTCAGGTGCTGAATGTGTGTATTATCATTGTCTGTAGGGCTGTGAATCTTTGGGCACCAAACGATTCGATTTGATTCTAGGGTGTAACGATACGATCTAGAATTGATTCTCGATAGGAAAAGCTTCGATTCAGAATCGGTTCTCGATTTAAAACGATTTTCGATTCAAGATCAATAATTTTTTAATAACATTGGGTGCCAGTTCTATTATTAACTACATTCCTCCATTGAACAGATAACAGCTCTGATAAATTTTATATTACATAAAAGAAAACTGGTTTTGTTTAACAAAATTCTACCTAAACATTTAATAAAGTCAAATACAAACAAGGCAACAAGAGAGGTTGCCAACACTTCTCTTTTCTAAAGTAAATCTGTACAGCCGATATGGTCATCTACATCAACAGTATGATTTGCCTGAACAGGACAGATAAAAAAAAAATAAAAAATTCATGTATATATATATATATATATATATATATATATATATATATATATATATATATATATGTGTGTGTGTATATATATATATGTATATATACATATGTATATGTATATTTGTATACCGTATATATATATATATTAGGGCTGCAACTAACGATTAATTTGATAATCGATTAATCTGTCGATTATTACTTCGATTAATCGATTAATCATCGGATAAAAGAGACAAACTACATTTCTATCCTTTCCAGTATTTTATTGGGGGAAAAAACAGCATACTGGCACCATACTTATTTTGATTATTGTTTCTCAGCTGTATGTTGCAGTTTATAAATAAAGGTTTATAAAAAATAAAAATAAAATTATAAAAAAATAAAATTGTTGCCTCTGCGCATGCGCATAGCATAGATCCAACGAATCGATGACTAAATTAATCGCCAACTATTTTATATAATCGATTTTAACCGATTAGTTGTTGCAGCCCTAATATATATACCGGTATGTATGTATATATGTGTGTGTGTATATATATATATATATATATATATATATATATATATATATATATATATATATATATATATATATGTACTGGTATGCACATTTGTCAATATACAAGTATCAAATAAATATAGTTACATATTACTTACACATCCAAAGTCTCTAAAGCAGAAGCATATTAGAAAAGAACCAGTAACAAACGCGCGTCATTCGAGCTTAATTAACCTAATTAATTCTTGTGACCACCAGGTGTCACTAAACAAATTGCTACTCCACTTCAATTTAAAGACTGCATAAGTTTCTCATAAGGTTAGTGTTTTTATCCCTACCATTGTTGTTTGAGTAATTTCATGTCACACATTTTCTAACATTGCACCGTACAAAATACAAAATAAAAGTACGTACTATGATTTGTGCTGATATCGGATCGGATTAACATCGGGTTTCATCGGGATGCCAGTTAGTATATCAGATTTAATTTGTTTTATTTTGGGAAGACACACATTTCTGGTGTTATTTTTCTCTTTCTGTTGTTAATGACTGTATGAAATTTAGTTTTGAAATGTGGAAGTCAAGCAGTGACAAGGGATGGATTGCGTTTGCTTTTTGGAAGTTTCCACCTCATAGAATTTTGTGTGTTTCAAAAGATGTGCTTGATACTGTAGTATTTGCTTTCGACAGACCACCATGATCCAACTGGTTACCATAGAAACACCACCCATCCAAATGCAGCTTGCATGTAGAAATGGCCAAAAGGTGGTGGGTGAGCAAATAAAGCTCGGATCCAAAAGGACAGCATCCCGTCTGGCTGTCGTTTGCGGCTCAACAACACACACTCACTCCTCGTCCCCCTTTTTCTTTGCTTCTTTGCAGATTGCTTTACTCCGTCCTGCCGCAATCTGTTGCCAACGAGCTGCGACACAAGCGTCCTGTACCGGCGAAGCGCTACGATAATGTCACCATCCTCTTCAGCGGCATCGTGGGCTTCAATGTCTTCTGCAGCAAGCACGCCTCTGCTGAGGGAGCCATCAAGATAGTCAACCTGCTCAATGATGTTTACACCCGCTTCGACATCTTGACAGACACTCGGAAGAACCCCTATGTATACAAGGTTAAAAGCATCACTTTTTTTAAACGAGGGGGGAAAGACGAGCATGTCTTTTGTTTTACAGCAGCAATGTGTGACGCAATCGCCCTCACATAAGACTATTTATAGCCGTTGACTTGAGTTTTTCGCCACGGGAACGGTAGTACGGCGGCGTTCAAAACAATGCGGCTTTAGAGAGCGAGCACAGCACTTTGTACGCCTCACGCAGCAGATTTACACCCCAGGCTTTCAGACAAGAATGCACTTGAAGAAGTCAAACAGACCTCCTCCACTTCCAGCTTGGCTTCCATTGGCTTCATGCACTGACTGGGTCACCAAAAGAAGTAATATTTACTCTACAAGCTGAATGGCTTGGTGGTCCCACTATCTGAGGCCCCCGAATGTCTCAAAGCTGATGTAAGTGTTTGAGTGTTTATCTGCGAGTGTTTTGGGTTTATTTCTTGCTGCTGTGTGTATTTTGAGAAATCGGGAGGATTGCATGATGCACTTTGAAAAAAACTAAGCAAATAGTGCCACTGACTTAATGTGGGGGAATGTTGTGCACAGGTAGAGACGGTGGGTGACAAATATATGACGGTGAGCGGTCTGCCGGAGCCGTGCACACATCACGCCAAGTCCATCTGCCACCTGGCCCTCGACATGATGGAGATCGCTGGACAAGTCAAAGTAGATGAGGAGCCCGTACAGGTGAGATTAGAAGACAACGTGGACATGACTTACATACGACACACTTTGACACAATGTAGATCTTTACAGGGAAAGGAACCATATTTGGTTTCCAGGTTTTGCATGTCAAAAATGGACCTCATACTTGAACAATGTTATTTCTCCCAGACAGTCATAATAATGATAACAATTACATTTTAATGAGCGGAAACTACATGAGATGCATACTAGATTATTAGAAATACTTAGATAATGACCTAAATGTTTTCCTATGAAATTAAAATCTAAAAGTAGGGCTGGGCGATATGGCTGAAAACGCTGAAAAAGTGTTTCATATCAGTCGAAATCCATAAGTAATGATAATTTTTTATTGAAAATAAGGACCAGGCAAAAAAAATATTAAATGTAAATATTTTTATTTCAAATCTTCCTCTGATTATAATTCCCTCAGATACCAAGGCAGAAAGGAAAGGAAATGTCAACACAAAACATTCAAATAGTGCAAAGTGTGAAAATGTAAACATAGAGAAACCTGAGAAGAACTATTTTCTGAAGGTTTAGTACCAGGAAGTTACAGCTGTGCTCTAAAGGGTGAGCACGGCTAAGGTGGTGTGGTATAACCAGTTTTGGTGGGGACAAGTGCCTTGCATAATTTACAGACGACCTTGGTCTGACTACGATCCTTTTGAAAAAATCCAAAAAACTGCCATGCTGTGAGTTTTCCTGTTTTATCAAAACATTATTTGCTCTCTGCAGCACTCATTTTTACTTTCTCTCCTCACTCCATGCAAAGAATCAACCATGAGCACAACAAGACGACGCAGCCAAACCTGATAGTTGATACTATTACCTGATTGGCTGTTAGCGTGTCACTCCCACTGATCAATGACCACTTCCTGCGTTGCTCGGTTAGTAAGCGCCATTGTTCATGCAACCAACCTTGCTTCACAACTTCCTGTTTCTTGCACCGAAGAAAAAAATATATATAATTGAAGATTTTATGTAACACATTTTTTATTTATATTGATTGTGTCTATCCCGATATATATTGATATTGTTTTATTGCTCAGCCCTATCTAAAGTACTGCAAATATTTTTCAGCATGTAAACTTACATTTTAAATTTCTTTTTAGATATTTCAGTAAGTACCTCAAAAATGATAAATTAGATCCAAAAGAAAAATGTGTTAAAAGTTCTGCTCAGTTTTGACTGACACTGTCACAGAGGTATTTATTTTCTATTAAAATGTTCATTGTTGTGGTTGTGCACACTGTTTACTGGCGTCATCTTGCAGTCTACACATATCTCTAATGTGTGGCTGCCATCTACTGGTCCCACTTATCATTACACCATGTACCGAATAAAATAGCTTTCGAGGTCGGTAAGAACAACCAAAATTATTCCGTACATTAGGTAATAAGACGCACTGTCGATTTCTGAGAAAATTAAAGGATTTTAAGTGCGCCTTATAGTCCGAAAAATACAGTACAAGTTTTTTAGCATTAGGTTAAAAAAATTTTTTACATCTACAGATATATAGGTTATATATAAAAGGTTTAATCGTGACTAATTACATTTTGTCTGTCGTTAACTCGTAATTAATTTCAATTAATCACAGATAGGTAGAAGTTTTTTTCTATCGTTAAGAAGTGTACCTTTGACAGATCATCTGCTTGTTTTAATACTATCAACTTAGGACAGCACAATTTGCTTCATGCAAATATTTATTTAACGTTAGGACTTTCAAATCAACTCAACACAAATAACACAAACACTCTTTTACCGTCACACACACTATCACTCACACATACAAATATACCGTATTTTTCGGACTATAAGTCGCGGTTTTTTTCATAGTTTGGCCTGGGGTGCGACTTATACTCAGGAGCGACTTATGTGTGAAATTATTAACACATTACCGTAAAATATCAAATAATATTATTTAGCTCATTCACGTAAGAGACTAGACGTACAAGATTTCATCGGATTTAGCGATTAGGAGTGACAGATTGTTTGGTAAACGTATAGCATGTTCTATAGGTTATAGTTATTAGAATGACTCTTACCATAATATGTTACGTTAACATACCAGGCACGTTCTCAGTTGGTTATTTATGCCTCATATAACGTACACTTATTCAGCCTGTTGTTCACTATTCTTTATTTATTTTAAATTGCCTTTCAAATGTCTATTCTTGGTGTTGGGTTTCATCAAATAAATTTCCCCCAAAAATGTGACTTATACTCCAGTGCGACTTATATATGTTTTTTTCCTTCTTTATTATGCATTTTCGGCCGGTGCAACTTATACTCCCGTGCGACTTATACTCCGAAAAATACGGTACTCTTTCGGACATGCATACCACTTTTGACACAGGCTCACTTTAAAAACAAACCTACTATATATGGGGAAAAAAGGTTATCTGCATTGGCGAACAGGCATTTTGGACATGACTTGCGACTTCATTTCAGAAGAGCCGACGGGTCTTGCCTTGCCATTCAGTGTGCCCTTTTCTTTGTCCATTTTTACTCTGTGTTTGTTACCGCTTGTGGCGCCTGTGCGTTTTGCCCACTCTGCCATTAGGGCGACGGTTACACATGATTAGGGTTGGTCATCAAGCATCGATAGGAACCGGGTCTTACATTCCCATCCTCCTTGAATCATCCACATTTTGTAACATTGATTCCTGTCTATCTGTGTTGGCCCTGCAATGAGGTGGCGACTTGTTCAGGGTGTACCCCCCCTTCCGCTCGAATATAGCTGAGATAGGCTCCAGCACCCTCCGCGACCTCGAAAGGGCCAAGCGGTAGAAAATGGATGGATGGATGGATTCCTCTTTTCGATGCTCAGTCTTCCAACTGGAATTGGCTGCCACAGATTTAGCTCGCAGCTCACTGTCTATCTCCATACGTGCTGAGTCGATCCTCAGAGTCAATAATCTTCAATTGCGACAAATAAACTGCAGTTCTTAAGTTTTATCATGACTGGAGGACGAGGCTAAATATGTTACACACGAAGGAAGAGCAGGCAAAAGCAGGCAGGCTAATTGCTAAGGTAGCCGGTAAAACTAGCTTGAAACAACAGAAGAAGTAAGTGCTAAGTAAAATTCAAGAAGTGTAGAGCGTTGCACCAGAAAGTAAGCAGATATTAATAGGAAATTAACAAGTAGATGAATAACAGTTAGAGAGAGGACAATACAAAAACTGCTCTGTTGCTGGCAGAAAATCGTCTTTATACTTGCGAATCGTTTTTTTTTTACTTGTAGAAAAATTGTTTTATAATTGCGAAATATTTTTTTTAATTGAAGAAAAACTGTTTTTACACTTAGGAATTGATTTTTTACTTATACTTAATAGTTTTTTATAATTGCGGGTCGTTTTTCCACCTGCCGAAAATGTTATTTTTACTTGCGAACAGTTTTTTTAATTGAAGAAAAATGTTTTTTATACTTTTTAATTTTGTTACTTTCAGAAGAGATAGGCTCCAGCACCCCCCATGACCCAGAGAGGGACAAGCAGTAGAAACATGGATGGATGGATGGATGTTTTTTTTTACTTGCAGAAATTTTTTTTTTTATTTGCAAATCATTTTTTTAATTTAAAAAATATATATTTTTACTTGCATGAGTAAAAACATTTTTGTGTGTTTTGGCAGTTATTTCGCTCCATAGATACATTCGACTTATTTTGTATTTAACCGTCGTCTGCTCAAGTTTTCACATTAAGAAGGCACATGAACTGAACCAAAAAGCTGTACCAATTCCTGTGCAGCCAAATGCAGAATACTACTACAGTCATTAATATGACATGTTTGCAGCTTGAAACGATAAGCAGTGAAAACTCAGAGACAAAACAGCAGACCCTTGTTTAAATGAGCATTGGCGATTGTTATTGTATCAACGACTGTGAAGACGTAATGTTGGAAAAACATCTACCTCAACAAAAGGCTTATTTTGGGCCGGGGGCACAGACTGAAGAGGACTCGAGTTTCGTAGCAGAAACAGACTCAAATCATCTCACGATACCACCGCTAAAAATAGACTCTCATTCATCTCAGACACTCAGGAGCGCCTTCACGCTCTGAAGACCACCAGCATGCCCACCGGTTCACATGGAAATAGTCTGCAGATAGCTTTACGACTCTCTCTTAGGATAGCTACAACACATAATGTAATATAACAGTATCTAGTGCCAGATTTAAACCCAGAATTTTTTTCTGCGTGGGCCAAGATTGCCATGACTTAACTCAATTATTATATTAAAATTAATTATTAACTCTCTGATCTCAACCTGTGTAGCTCTCGTGCTGTTAAATTTCCCTGTAGCTGAGCTCTGACAATATACAATAGCTACTCAGTGGCCTAGTGGTTAGAGTGTCCGCCCTGAGATCGGTAGGTTGTGAGTTCAAACCCCGGCCGAGTCATACCAAAGACTATAAAAATGGGACCCATTACGTCCCTGCTTGGCACTCAGCATCAAGGGTTGGAATTGGGGGTTAAATCACCAAAAATGATTCCCGGGCGCAGCACCGCTGCTGCCCACTGCTCCCCTCACCTCCCAGGGGGTGATCAAGGGGATGGGTCAAATGCAGAGGACAAATTTCACCACACCTAGTGTGTGTGTGACAATCATTGGGACTTTAACTTTAACTTTAACTTAGTAAAAGGTCTTCATTAGACCTTGTTACAATGCATAGAATGTAAGTGTAAACACCTGAGGTGGGAATCTTTGGGCACCTCACGATTCCATTCCATTCCAATTTTTGGGGTGACAATTCGATTCAGAATCAATTCTCCAATAAACACGATTCTCAGGATATATTATTTGGTATATAAGTTATAATAAAACCTTTTCAAAGCAGGTTACAGGTTACAAAATCTCCTCTTGGCTGCGTACAACTCATACGCGCAGTGTAACATCCATCCATCTTCTTCCGCTTATCCGAGGTCAAGTTGTGGGGGTAGCAGCCTAAGCAGAGAAGCCCACACTTCCCTCTTCCTCTTCCCAGCCACTCCGTCCTGCTCTTCCCAGGTGAACCCGAGGCGGTCCCAGGACAGCTGAGAGACATAGCCCCTGTTGCCCCATACAGGTCGTATGTGCCCTAAACACCTCCCCAGGGAGGGTGGAATCCTGACCAGATGCCTGAACCACCTCATCTGGCTCCTCTTGATGTAGAGGTGGAGCGGCTTTACTTTGAGCTTCTCCCGAATGACAGAGCTTCTCACCCTATCTCTAAGCGGGAGTCCCGCCACTCAACGAGGGACACTTATTTTGGCCGCCTGTACCCGTGATCTTGTCCTTTCGGTCATAACCCAAAGCTCATGACCATAGGTGAGGATAGGGACGTAGATCGACCGGTAAATTGAGAGCTTTGCCTTCCGGCTCAGCTCCTTTTTCGCCACGGCGGCCTGATACAGGGTCCGCATCAATGCAGATGCCGCACCGATCCGCCTGTCGACTATTCCTTCACTCGTGAACAAGACTCCGAAGTACTTGAACTCCTCCACTCTGGGCAAGAGCTCCTCCCCAACCCGGAGATTGAACACCACCCTTTTCCGGGCGAGATCCATGGACTCGGATTTGGAGGTGCTGATTCTCATCCCAGTCGCTTCACACTCAGCTGCAAACCGATCCAGTGAGAGCTGAAGATCCTGGTCAGATGAAGCCAGCAGGACCACATCATCTGCAAAAAGCAGAGACCTAATCCTGCAGCCACCAAACCGGATCACCTCAACGACCTGACTGTGCCTACAAATTCTGTCCATAAAATTTATGAACAGAACCAGTGACAAAGAGCAGCCCTGGCAGAATACAACCCTCATTGGAAATGGGTCCGACTCACTGCTGGCAATGCTGACCAAGCGCTGACATCGGTCATACAGGGAGCGGGCCGCTACAATCAAGCGTTCCGATACCCCATAATCGCTGAGCAATCGCCACAGGACTTTTCCAGGGACACATTTGAATACCTTCTCCAAGTCCACAACGCACATGTAGACTGGTCGGTCAAACTCCCATGCACCCTCAAGGATCCTGCCGAGAGTATAGAGCTGGTCCACAGTTCCACGACCAGGACAAAACCACACTGCTCCTCCTGAATTCGAGGTTTGACTATCCAACGTAGCCTCCTCTCCAATACACCTGAATAGACCTAAAAGAAAAGGCCTAAAAAAATTTGTTTCAAATTTGTATTTTAAACTTTTTATATATAAAAAGCACAGAATGCTAATCATTCGAATAAAAGAAACTAGAACAACCCCAACTCTAACCTAATTCTAGCGTTACAATACTTAAGATAGACATTTTCGCCGCTGCTGCTCTCAAGCTCTGGAACGACCTACCTCTGAATGTTAGACAAGCCTCCTCTCTTCCTGTTTTTAAATCTCTCTTAAAAACATACTTTTATTCCATGGCTTTTAACACTGAGTGATATACATCCTACAATGACACCCCATAATACACCTGCTGTGAACCTGTTTTTATGTTCTATTTATTTATTTTTTATCGTGTTCTGTTTGTGTTGTGTTGCGTTTGCTTGGTTCTCGTATTATCTTTTAACCTGCCCATTGTACAGCACTTTGGCTACCCCTGTGGTAAATTTTAAATGTGCTTTATAAATAAATAAAGTTGATTTGATTTACTAAGCAATTGAAAAGACAAATACAATACTAGTTAAATACAATATTTAAAAAAAGAAAATCAGCAGTATCAATAATGATAATAATTGATTTTTTGAGCACCCCTAGTAAACACACCTCTAACTTCTCAAACACAACAAAGTTTGACACAATATACACAAACTATTAACTAAATATGTCATGTAACACACAATTAAGAGGGAACAGGAAGGTATTGTTTACAGAGCTATACAGTCACCTTGTGGACTTTTTATCTGGCGTTTTATATGTAATTAGGGATGCTAACTTTCACATTTAAAATCGATAAAGGGAAAGGTTTGGGGATGGCACGGCTTGGGTTATGGAGCTGCTGTGCCAGCAACTTGAGGGTTCCAGCTTCGATCCCAGCTTAGTCACGTCCATTGTGTCCTTGGGCAAGACACTTCACTCTTGCTCCCTGTGCAAACTTTTTTGCAATGTGTCTCTGTAATTAAATTCTAAGTTACTGATTATTTGCAAAAAAAAAATTAAGTTAGTGCATCTGCCTCACAATACAAAGGTCCTGAGTAGTCTTGGGTTCAATCCCGGGCTCGGGATCTTTCTGTGTGGAGTTTGCATGTTCTCCCCGTGACTGCGTGGGTTCCCTCCGGGTACTCCGGCTTCCTCCCACCTCCAAAAACATGCACCTGGGGGCAACACTAAATTGGCCCTAGTGTGTGGATGTGAGTGTGAATGTTGTCTGTCTGTCTGTGTTGGCCCTGCGATGAGGTGGCGACTTGTCCAGGGTGTACCCCGCCTTCCGCCCGATTGTAGCTGAGATAGGCTCCAGCGTCCCCCGCGACCCCAAAGGGAATAAGCGGTAGAAAATGGATGGATGGATGGAAGTTTCTCAGTTTGAACATTAAATATCTTGTCTTTGCAGTCTATTCAATTGAATATGTGAAATATGTTTTTATTTACGATTTACACAACATGCCATCTTCACTGGTTTGGGGTTTTGTATATTGTGAGAATCAGTTTGAATGAAGAATTAATTCTGAATCGAATCGTCACCCTAAGAGTCGTAATTGGGAGTTGATTCTCATCACTACAAAGTGCGTACAATAAGTTTAATTTCTGTTTTAATGGTTATCATTAGGGCTGCAACTAACGATTAATTTGATAACCGATTAATCTGTCGATTATTACTTCGATTAATAATCGGATAAAAGAGACAAACTACATTTCTATCCTTTCCAGTATTTTATTGGGAAAAAAACAGCATACTGGCGCCATGTTCTTTCAACTTGCCAAATAAAACAAGGAAAATGTTACAAAAATGCACATTTTTGACACCCCTGCTATAGATAATAACAAATTAAATGGATAAAAAGCAGAGCCTGACGACGCATGCGCGTTTAACACAACTCTCTCGCTCTCTCTGTCTCTGCCCCTCCCTCATGAATGCTGCTGCGCGCACAACTTGTTGTGTTTTAACCTTCTTAACCCTGAACGTACATTTAATATACACGCAACCCTAACTCAAAATGCCGGACATTTGAGGCATTTAAGAAAGACCGCCCGACAGCCCCGCAAAAGAGGACATGTCCGGTGAAAAGAGGACGTATGGTCAGGACCTAGCCCGGTCGCTGCTAGCATGCTATCACCGGACATGTCCTCTTTTGCTAGCATGCTAGCAGCTAACGGGCTACGATAGACTGACCATACGTCCTCTTTTCACCGGACATGTCCTCTTTTGCGGGGCTGTCAGGGCGGAGTTTTTCAAATGTCCGGCATTTTGAGTATTGTTTACACAATGTGCAGTACGCTACTTAATATGTCCGTGTGGAAACTCGTTCGGCACACCTCCGCACCGAAACGAAACCCCCGTACCGAAACGGTTCGATACAAATACACGTACCGTTACACCCCTATTATTTTGATTATTGTTTCTCAGCTGTTTGTAAACGTCGCAGTTTATAAAAATAAAAAAAACCGTAGCCTGTGCGCATGCGCAAAGCATGGATCCAACGAATCGATGACTAAATTAATCGCCAACTATTTTTATAATCGATTTTAATAGATTCGTTGTTGCAGCCCTAGTTATCATCACACTTTGTATCAACTTTCTTAAATTAAAATGGTGTAAAATTAATAGTGAATTTAAATAAAACTCGACTCACCTGTATTTTTAATATTCACACAAGTATAAAAACAAGTAAACCACAGCATATCAAATCTTGCTGATTGGACATCAGGGTGTGTCTAGGAGGCGAGCCTCTTCACTTTAAAGGGGAACATTATCACAATTTCAGAAGGGTTAAAACCATTAAAAATCAGTTCCCAGTGGCTTATTTTATTTTTCGAAGTTTTTTTCTAAATTTTACCCATCACGCAATATCCCTAAAAAAAGCTTCAAAGTGCCTGATTTTAACCATCCAGCGTCCATTTTCCTGTGACGTCACATAGTGATGCCAATACAAACAAACATGGCGCATAGAACAGCAAGATATAGCGACATTAGCTCGGATTCAGACTCGGATATCAGCGGCTTAAGCGATTCAACATACAGTATTACGCATGTATTGAAACGGATGGTTGTAGTGTGGAGGCAGGTAGCGAAAACGAAATTGAAGAAGAAACTGAAGCTATTGAGCCATATCGGTTTGAACCGTATGCAAGCGAAAACGACGAAAACGACACGACAGCCAGCGACACGGGAGAAAGCAAGGACGAATTTGGCGCTCGCCTTCTAACCAACGATTGGTATGTGTTTGTTTGGCATTAATCAATCAATCAATCAATCAATGTTTATTTATATAGCCCTAAATCACAAGTGTCTCAAAGGGCTGCACAAGCCACAACGACATCCACGGTACAGAGCCCACATAAGGGCAAGGAAAAACTCACCCCAGTGGGACGTCGATGTGAATGACTATGAGAAACCTTGGAGAGGACCGCATATGTGGGTAACCCCCCCCCCCTCTAGGGAGACCGAATGCAATGGATGTCGAGTGGGTCTAACATAATATTGTGAGAGTACAGTCCATAGTGGATCCAGCATAACAGTAAGAGTCCAGTCCACAGTGGGGTCAGCAGGAAACCATCCCGAGCGGAGACGGGTCAGCAGCGCAGAGATGTTCCCAACCGATACACAGGCGAGCGGTCCACCCCGGGTCCCGACCCGGAAACTAACAACTATGAACTAGGTTTACAGCATATGAAATACATTTGGCAACAACATGCACTTTGAGAGTGCAGACAGCCCAATTTTCATCAATTAATATATTCTGTAGACATACCCTCATCCGCACTCTTTTCTTGGTGGTCTGGCGGCAGATTTCTCTGACTTTATCGTTGGAAATGCATCTGCTTTGAGTGTCGCAGGATATCCACACATTCTTGCCATCTCTGTCGTAGAATAGCTTTCGTCGGTAAAGTGTGCGGAACAAACGTCCAATTTCTTGCCACTTTTGCATCTTTGGGCCACTGGTGCAACTTGAATCCGTCCCTGTTCGTGTTGTTACACCCTCCGACAACACACCGACGAGGCATGACGTCTCCAAGGTACGGAAAACAGTCGAAAAAACGGAAAATAACAGAGCTGATTTGACTCGGTGTTTGAGAAAATGGCGGATTGCTTCCCAATGTGACGCCACGTTGTGACGTCATCGCTCCGAGAGCGAATAATAGAAAGGCGTTTAATTCGCCAAAATTCACCCATTTAGAGTTCGGAAATCGGTTAAAAAAATATATGGTCTTTTTTCTGCAACATCAAGGTATATATTGACGCTTACATAGGTCTGGTGATAATGTTCCCCTTTAAGGTCTACACTATTGTTGTATAATTGTCACTTTATCCATATTGCACTGAGCAGCCAGGACAGAGATGTAGTAACTTCCCCTTTTGGCTCTGTGATCACCTTTCATAATTGCCGCAAAACAAAAGTTAAAGAAGAATCAAAACACACTGTTCATCAATGGGATGAAGCCTCTCGGCTTTGAGGCATTTTTTTTTCATGTACTTTCCATATTTTCACCAGTTTTGTACATAATTTGGGGAAACTCTTTTTTTTTTTTTCAGATTACGATCGGGATCCATACGGGTGAGGTGGTGACAGGGGTGATTGGCCAGAGGATGCCACGCTATTGCCTGTTTGGAAACACGGTCAACCTCACCAGTCGCACCGAAACCACAGGCGACAAGGGCAAGATCAACGTTTCAGAATACACTTACAGGTATGAACAACACGTCTGGGCACTTATATATACGTATATATATATATATATATATACATATATATATATATATAATGATGTTGGTAGTTAGCATTACAATGTTTAGAAAATAGACATTAGAAGAGCTGCAGTGCTTTATATTTATGGTATGGTAGCGAATTGTTTCAAACAAACAACAAAATAACATTTTACAAACATAATTAAAACAATGTACATACCTTATCCTTGTTCCGGTTTGGAGCTTAAAAACTTACCAGTAACAAAACAAATCAGCATTTTCCCACCACACCTGTTTGCACTTGGTTTCCCAAAGCATTGTGGGAAAACAAGTTGCCTTCAAAATAAAAGCAGCCGTCTCTTTCCAGTGAAAACATGACATTTTGAATGCTTGTTACTGTAATAAGAGAGCATGTTCAGCTATTTGAAGTCACTTTTACCACCAAAGGAGACGCTAAGTGTGATTTTATTTTGCGGTGTAGGTGTCTGCAGTCCGCTGAGAACGCAGACCCGCAGTTCCACTTGGCGTATCGCGGCCCCGTCACCATGAAGGGAAAGAAGGAGCCCATGAAGGTGTGGTTCTTGTCCAGGAGGTCCACTGACACGCCATAAGTCCCCTCACCACACGAATAAAATGAAACACCATGGTTTTGATATGATGCAAAAACATTTTCATGAAACGGTGCCATTGTGCTCTGCCACACCATAATATATACATGTATATACATATATATTTTTTTTAGCATACAGTGTGTCATGACCAGTGTAGGGTAGTATTTGTTAATGATAACTGTTGTATTTGTAACGCACTTTTCATAGATAAAATGCACATAATCCCATATAAAAAAGATTTAACAATTACAATTGCATAGATAAGAATATATAATTTTTTGCAGGTTTGTGTGAAATGGTACAAATTTAACGTTAATATTTCGTAATATTGCTTAATTTAGTTAACAAGTGAATTGTACACTTACCTGAAAGGACATTATGTTTAAGAATGAGTACGGTACTATTTCTTTTGACGTGTGTACTCTACTGTGTACTAATGTGTACTCACCTGCCAAAATATTAGCAAGCCAAATTAGAATGAGCCAGTATATAAAGTAAAATACTTTTACTCACAGTGAATTATTTCAAGAATTAATTCCTACATTTCTTCACAATTTTGATGATTGTATCGGGGTTTCATGCTGCCCATTCCGATACCGATCATCCATGAGTGAGAAGGGTCGATACCAACACGGATCACATGTATTAACTGTAAATGTTTCAATGTTCTTATAGTGAGTGCTATTGACAGTATAACAATATCAACACAATATTTAAACTGCTTCTTTATTCTCTTTTACTACATACAATTGTTTGAGCAAAATTAGGTCATTAGTACACAATAACTAAAGTAAGTACGAGTACTATCTACTACTCATTTAAAATCCTTTGATTTTTGCTCACAAAGTCCCCTCTGTGAGTTTGTAAACATCAACAAAAATAGAAAAAAATGATTCTGAGATAATACAAATTTTGACCTAATGACTATAGTATTGATCAGTAGGCCTGAGCCGATAACAAATTTTGCTTGACGATATAGTGACGATAAACGATATTATTGCCATTATTTTTTTGAGACCAAATTAACCACTGATGTAATGACAATAAATAATAAATAGAAGTATACCATTTCAAATGCAATTTACATGTATTTCCTGTATATTTTAACATTGTTATTGAAATGTAAACTTTTAAATACCAAGGTAAAACAAACAATAAAAAATAAAATATACTCTGTAAGCAAAATTTTGCACTTGAAGAAAAATCACAACCAAAATCAATAAAATGGGTTTTGTCTCTGTTAAGAAGGGGCTGGGGGACCCTCAAATATACATAACCAAAACAAAAAATAAAATGGTTAAAGTAATGTTGACCAAAATTACCATTATTATCTTGGTATTGTTATATGTGCTCAAAAAGTATTCATACACACTTAAATTGTATTAAGTTGTATTTTTTTAATTACCAAAATAAATAGACACAAAATATTTTATTGGCACAGGAAACATCAAATATCACTATGGCTTCATAAGAGCCCTATTATTTTTATGTGTGTTTAAATATATTGATATTTTATTTTTAATTTGAAAGGGTGATCGATCAGTTGTTTCACTTCCGATCACGTGACTTTACATCCTTTTTATGGGAGTTCATATTTGATACTGTCGCATTTATCAACCACTTTGAGCAAAAACAGCACATAATTTATGTTTAATGAGAATATTGTACATCACTTGTTTAAAAAGTAATGTGTTTGTAAGATTGAGAAATGACGTCTACAATGAGGAAATACGCCAAATGTCTGTTGTTTACATGTTAGCACTCAAGCTAGCAGGCTAGCGCCAGTCAGTCCATCCGTATCAAAGTACAATAAATGAGGGTTATTTGATACGATAATACAAACCGTCGGGAGTTGTAAAGCGGTTATCGCCACTGCCATTTTATTTGTACCGCTCTCGCCGAACACGCACATTAAAAATACAAACTTGGATATGAACGGAAGAGCCGCGGCCCCGCCCCGCCTCACAAAGAGTCCAATACACTTAGTGAGGACAAGATAATTCACCTCCTTTTATTCCGCTTCAGCACAAACGCGAGCAGCTGCTGAAACCGACGAAAAGTGTGAATGCTCTTTGAAACAGACACATGGCGATTTATCCACACTGGAAAATGTATCGACTTAATTTTAATTAATCGTCAGTTAATTAATTGATTTATCGAATATCGGCTCAGGCCTATTGATACTACCCTTGGTATCGACAACACCAATTTAATGGATGGATCTGCCCTCCTGTATGCTGACACAACAGTTATTGTTACATTATCTTTTCTCCAACTCTACTTATTAATTTCATGATGATATCTGCTTACTTTCTGCCTCCATCTGCACTTTTCAAACTTTACTAAGCACTTATTTATTTCGGTTGTTTCTAACTAGTTTAGCAGTTAGCTATTAGCATGCCAACTGCTTTGATTGATTGATTGATTGATTGATTGAAACTTTTATTGAATTGATTAACGTGGACGCCGACTTAAACAAGTTGAAAAACTTATTCGGGTGTTACCATTTAGTGGTAAATTGTACGGAATATGTACTGTACTGTGCAATCTACTAATAAAAGTTTCAGTCAATCAAAACGTTAATGAATTCATGGTAACATGTTTAGCCAGCGATAATAATACTGAGGATACTAGGGAATGCAGTTTATTTGCTGTAATGGAGAGAATTATTATCAGCTTTGGGGAGCGGCTCCACACTGTGTATGGAGACACATGATTAGCAGTAAAAATGAATACAGTGTCAACCAAAGGGGATCGGCGTTTGTGATAGACAGTAAAAGTTTTTTTTTTTTTTCACAAATTCTGATAAAACCATCAAATTGGATATTTCATCAAATGTAAAGCTACTGGTTTACTCTATAAGCAGTAAACCCTGCAAACCTTTTGGGCTTTTGATTGGTCTTTAAATCAAACTGAACTCCAACAAATAATCCTGAAAATAATCTCATTGACAAAAGTAGACAACATAATTTGGCATGTGAGTGCATATTTCCTCCTCGTTGCATCTTTACTGTACAGTTGAATTCAACCACTTTTACATTTGACCTCTTCTTTAATAACCTCGTGTTGTAATTCTTGTTAGCCTCACCTGGTTCTTTAATGTGAGACCATTGAAAGTCTTGTATGGATTTTATTCATATTTCTCACCATGTGATTCTGTTAAAAGTCTGAAAGACACGTTTTGGATGAAAGATGAGAAAAATAAACTGTTGAAAGTTGTTTACAGTACATTATTTTTCTAGTGATGTGCAATACCACTGATTTTCTTTCCGATCCGATACCAAATCAAATTCAAGCTGGTATCCGCGATACAGACGCGATGCCGATAATTTGTGCAAATATACTCGACGTCCCTGCTAGAATTTTAAAAGTTACATATATTGAAATTATAACATATCTATTAAAAACATTTTTTTTAAACAGCAAAATGTAATGAGAAAAAACTAAAAGTTTTAAACTGTTAATAAATACATTTAAAAAATAAAAAATAAAAATAAAAATATATATACATACTTAGTCACCTATAACAACATTTAGATATTTATAATATCTGGTTAGCTTTTCTTTTTTTTAATTACATTTCTTTTTTTTTTAAATGGCCCCCCCATACTTGACTTTTCAGTATGGACCTTGGTGGAAAAATTTGCACACACCTGATCCAAAATATCAAAAAGTATCGATAGTTTTAATTTGAGGATTGATATTAGAGCATCAAGATCTGGTATCGGCGGTATTGATAATTCAGTTTTGAGCCACTCGTCACAATATTTATCAACAACTTTTGTGTTGATTATTTTGCTTTTATAAAAAAAAAAAGTTTTTTAAAAATATAAATAAAATATACCTAAAATATAAACAATGTTTAGTTAGTTAATTGAAAAATAAAATAGTACTAACTTATGAATTAATTTAAAAAATTGCAACAACCATAATAAACACTGTTAAATGTGTAACTGAACTGAACATTAATATTTTGGTACAGGCATAATTTTTGTCACTCAAGTATATGCAATTAAACATATTGTAGCGTCCCGGAAGAGTTGGTGTTGCAAGGGATTGTGGGTATTGGTTCTGTTGTGTTTATGTTGTGTTGCGGTGCGGATGTTCTCCAGAAATGTGTTTGTCGTTCTTGTTTGGTGTGGATTCACAGTGTGGTGCATATTTGTGAATGTTGATGTTGTTTTATAGGGCCACCCTCAGTGTGATAGGTGTGGCTGTTGACTAAGTATGCTTTGCGTTCACTTGTGTGTGTGTGTTTTTGAAATTGATGTGATCATTGATAGTATAGCACCGCTAAAGCTTAAAAGAGCCCCTTAAAGGCGCACCCCATGGTTTACAGAAGAAACTGGAGCCCATAAATTATCATGTAGAAAGCTGGAACGCAAATGTCGCGCTACTAAACTTGGGTTTTCCATCAAGCATGGAGTGATAGTTTAATAACTTATAAACACATGCTTACCCTAGCTAAAGCTAAATATTACTCAAATCTCATCCACCTCAACAAAAATGATCCGAAATTTTTGTTTAGTACAGTAGCATCGCTAACCCAACAAGGGACTCCTCCCAGTAGCTCCACCCACTCAGCAGATGATTTTATGAATTTCTTTAATAAGAAAATTGAACTCATTAGAAAGGAGATTAAAGACAATGCATCGCAGCTACAATTGGGTTCTATTAACACAGATACGACTGTATCTACGAAGGATACCGCCCTCCAAAATAGTTTCTCTCTCTTTGATGAAATAACACTAGAGGAATTGTTAAGATGTGTCAATGGGACAAAACAAACAACATGTCTACTTGACCCATTTCCTGGGAAACTTATTAAGGAGCTTTTTGTATTATTAGGTCCATCAGTGCTAAATATTATAAACTTATCACTTTCCTCTGGCACTGTTCCACTAGCATTCAAAAAAGCGGTTATTCATCCTTTGCTCAAAAGACCTAACCTCGATCCTGACCTCATGGTAAACTACCGGCCGGTGTCCCACCTTCCGTTTATCTCGAAAATCCTCGAAAAAATTGTCGCACAGCAGCTAAATGAACACTTAGTGTCTAACAATCTCTGTGAACCTTTTCAATCCGGTTTCAGGGCAAATCACTCTACGGAGACAGCCCTCGCAAAAATGACTAATGATCTACTGCTAACGATGGATTCTGATGCGTCATCTATGTTGCTGCTTCTTGATCTTAGCGCTGCTTTCGATACCGTCGATCATAACATTTTATTAGAGCGTATCAAAACACGTATTGGTATGTCAGACTTAGCCTTGTCGTGGTTTAACTCTTATCTTACTGACAGGATGCAGTGCGTCTCCCATAACAATGTGACCTCGGACTATGTTAAGGTAACGTGCGGAGTCCCCCAAGGTTCGGTTCTTGGCCCTGCACTCTTTAGTATTTACATGTTGCCGCTAGGCGACATCATACGCAAATACGGTGTTAGCTTTCATTGCTATGCTGATGACACCCAACTCTACATGCCCCTAAAGCTGACCAACACGCCGGATTGTAGTCAGCTGGAGGCGTGTCTTAATGAAATTAAACAATGGATGTCCGCTAACTTCTTGCAACTCAAGGCCAAGAAAACGGAAATGCTGATTATCGGTCCTGCTAAACACCGACATTTATTTGATAATACCACCTTAACATTTGACAACCAAACAATTACACAAAGCGACTCAGTAAAGAATCTGGGTATTATCTTCGACCCAACTCTCTCCTTTGAGTCACACATTAAGAGTGTTACTGAAACGGCCTTCTTTCATCTCCGTAATATCGCTAAAATTCGTTCCATTTTGTCCACTAGCGACGCTGAGATCATTATTCATGCGTTCGTTACGTCTCGTCTCGATTACTGTAACGTATTATTTTCGGGTCTCCCTATGTCTAGCATTAAAAGATTACAGTTGGTACAAAATGCGGCTGCTAGACTTTTGACAAGAACAAGAAAGTTTGATCATATTACGCCTATACTGGCTCACCTGCACTGGCTTCCTGTGCACTTAAGATGCGACTTTAAGGTTTTACTACTTACGTATAAAATACTACACGGTCTAGCTCCAGCCTATCTTGCCGATTGTATTGTACCATATGTCCCGGCAAGAAATCTGCATTCAAAGAACTCCGGCTTATTAGTGATTCCCAGAGCCCAAAAAAAGTCTGCGGGCTGTAGAGCGTTTTCTATTCGGGCTCCAGCACTATGGAATGCCCTCCCGGTAACAGTTAGAGATGCTACCTCAGTAGAAACATTTAAGTCCCATCTCAAAACTCATTTGTATACTCTAGCCTTTGAATAGCCCCCCTTTTTTTAGACCAGTTGATCTGCCGTTTCTTTTCTTTTCTCCTCTGCTCCCCCCTATCCCTTGTGGAAGGGGAGACACACAGATCCGGTGGCCATGGATGGGGTGCTGGCTGTCCGGGGTCGGGACCCGGGGTGGACCGCTCGCCTGTATAACGGTTGGGAACATATCTGCGCTGCTGACCCGTCTCCGCTCGGGATGGTTTCCTGCTGACCCCACTGTGGACTGGACTCTAACTGTTATGCTGGATCCACTATGGACTGGACTCTCACAATATTATGTTAGACCCACTCGACATCCATTGCATTCGGTCTCCCTAGAGGGGGGGGGTTACCCACATATGCGGTCCTCTCCAAGGTTTCTCATAGTCATTCACATTGACGTCCCACTGGGGTGAGTTTTTCCTTGCCCTTATGTGGGCTATACCGAGGATGTCGTTGTGGCTTGTGCAGCCCTTTGAGACACTTGTGATTTAGGGCTATATAAATAAACATTGATTGATTGATTGATTGATTGATCATTAAAAGTTCAAATGATCGCACATTGCGTCAGCAATTCTTGACATCTTCAAGCAAAGACGTTTGTCAAACCCATCCAACGCTACATTGGTGTCAGAAGTGGGATGGCTTTCTCAAAGAAGCTTGAAGATCTTATCAAGTGCTGGGAGAATGCACTTCCGGATGAAGACCACCTGCCTCGTCACCAGGAAGAGGAAAGGAACAAGCGCCGCCCTGGTGGATTGGAGGCTCAACTACCTTATCAACAAGTAAATGAGAGGAACTTGCGCCGCCCTAGTGGACGGGAGGCTCATCCATTTGGAGGAAGAATGGAAGCTCAAAATGATGGGATAAGATTGGAAGTTCAGCCAGATGGAAGAAGTGCGCCTCGTGTGGGAAGGAGTGCCTGGCGAAGAAGTGCCTCTCCTGCGGTGATGGTGGACACAAATTCCCTGCGAGATGACTACAGGCCAAGCATCGCCACACCAAAGCTTCCTCACTATAGTGGAGAAGGCTCTATTGAATCCTTCCTTCTCCAGGTCCAGCTAGCAGCACGTTTGAATGGCTGGTCTGATGTGGCAACCGCAGGGCATGTGGCGCTGTCCCTGGAAGGCCCAGCCCTACAGTGTTTGGTCGATTTACAAGAGGAGGAATTGGCTGATTGGGGGGCCATGCGTGAGGCTCTTCAACGACGTTACGGGCGACCAATCCATGCAGACGAAGCACGAGAGCAGCTGTACAAGCGGCGACGCCTTTTGGGAGAAAGTCTCGGAGCTTATGCTGCCGACCTTCGCCGTGTGGTGCGAAGGGGCCACCCAGCATTTCCAGAAGTATTACAGGAAGAGCTCACCGTGCAAGCCTTTGTCCGTGGTCTACAGCCTGAACGACTTCGGGAACATCTCAGACTGTTTGCTAAACACTTTCTCTCTGCCGCATTGACTGAAGCCGAACGTGTGGAGCACGTTCTGTGTCCAGATGGCCGCCGTGATGTTCCGCGAGTCCGCCAGGCTGGATGGGACGGGACAGAACGAGAGGGAGCCGACCAAGTGACTGCAACGCCACGGCCACGCTCCTCCCGGAGAAGGCAGACCGAAGTGAACTGTTACCGCTGCGGTGTCCCTGGCCACATTGCAAGACACTGTCCAGCCCCTGCCCCCATTGATGTTGCCGCTGAGGCGTCGTCAAACTAGAGAGGGGTGTCAGTGTCCGGGAACTGACACCCGGGATGGTTTCCACTGTACCCGAATGTGATGCACAGCGCCTGGGCCGCCTGGGCAGGGCCCGGGGGCTATACCTGGAATGTGAGCTTGATAGAACAGTCTGCAGAGCCCTGGTTGACACGGGGTCCACTATCTCCATCATCCGGCCGGGTGTCCTTCCCCACTTGCAACACAGCTTGCCATCAGGCTGGACTAACACCAACGCCCGAATTACAACCGTCACAGGGAGCAAGGCTGCCATGCTGGGCAAAGGGACAGTGTGCATTAAGGTGGCGGGTCAAGAGATACGACATCCATTCTGGCTGGCCAACATTCAAGACCCCTGTATTGTTGGGCTTGACCTGTTGGAGATGTGGAGAGCTGTGGTCGATGTGCCTAGGGCCATGCTTCATCTTGGTGAGAAAACAGTTTCCCTCCAGGGTACTGATGAGCCAGGCGCCTGCAGAGTGACAGCCCCCACAGAGCCATCCGCGGCTACGGCCTTCATGGTGGACCAGAAGAAGTCTCACCCTAACCCTTCTACTAATAGGCCGCCTACTATAGAGACCCAGCAGGCTATTGCAGAACTGTTTGAGCGAAGCAGTCAAGGCCTGGATACCACCCAGCAGGAGCGACTGAAAAGCTTACTGAATGCCTTCCAAGACATTTTTTGCAGCGAAAGATGAAGACTGCATGCACACCAGTCTCGTACTCCACGACATCGACACAGGAGACGCACGACCAATCCGGCTACACCCACGCCGTCTGCCCCTTGCCAAACGAGTGGCTGCCCAAGAGAAAATCGAGGAGATGCGCCAGGCGGGCGTCATCGAGCCCTCCAGCAGTCCATGGGCAGCACCCGCAGTTCTGGTCAAGAAGAAGGACGGCTCGTGGCGGTTCTGCGTCGACTACAGACGGCTCAACGATGTAACACGCAAGGACTCCTACCCGTTGCCGCGCATAGATGATACGCTGGACTACATCACTGGCTCCTCCTGGTTCAGCTCCCTGGATCTCCACAGTGGCTATTGGCAGGTGGAGTTGGCCGCCGAAGCTCGACCAAAGACAGCGTTCACAATAGGTCAAGGACTCTGGCAGTTCAAGGTGATGCCGTTCGGGCTTTGCAACGCACCTGCCACGTTTGAGCGGTTGGTGGAGAGAGTGCTGGCATCCATCCCCCGTGATCGCTGTGTGGTGTACCTGGATGACCTCCTGGTGCATGCTTCAGGATTTAAGGGGGCTCTACAGAACCTCCAGCATGTGTTCCAGGCCATTCGTCAGGCTGGGCTGCGATTGAATCCCAAAAAGTGCCATTTGCTTCGGCGTGAAGTTTCCTTCCTGGGGCATGTCGTCAGTGGGCAAGGTGTTGCCACTGATCCAGCCAAAGTTGCCACTGTCCGTAACTGGCCGGCGCCAAGGGATGTTAAAGAGTTGCGGAGTTTCTTGGGACTGGCATCCTATTACCGGAGATTTATCAAGGACTTTGCAACCATTGCTGGCCCCTTGCACCAGCTCACACACAAGGGACAGTTATTTGAATGGACTGACAGCTGCAATGAGGCCTTTGCACAGCTGCGAGAGGCCTTGGTCCGAGCCCCAGTGTTGGCCTACTCAGACCCCAGCCGACCTTTTGTGGTTGATACAGATGCCAGTGATGTCGGCGTGGGGGTTGTGCTGTCACAGGAAGGGAATCACGGTGAGCAGGTTGTGGCCTTTTACAGTCGGGGGCTGAGCAAGCCAGAGCGGAACTACTGCGTCACCCGTCGGGAATTGTTGGCAATTGTCCTGGGCCTTCGTCATTTTCGTCCCTACCTTTATGGTCAACGGTTTGTGTTGCGAACGGATCATGCCTCCCTCACCTGGTTGCTGAACTTCAAGGAACCCGAGGGGCAGCTGGCCAGGTGGGTCGAGATCTTGCAGGAATATGACTTCACGATTTCTCATCGACCAGGCCGTCTGCACGGCAATGCTGATGCACTGTCCAGACGGCCCTGTGAGGAGGCGTGTCGTTTCTGCCAGCGGGCGGAAGAGCGGTGCATGCCAGACCCATCAGTAGCTGTAGTCAGGCAACATGACATCTCAGTCGACCTGGACAGCTTCACCCCCCAACAATTGATCGACCATCAAAGACAAGACCCAGTGCTTGAGAGAGCTCGCAGCTGGGTGGGGGCACAGCAGCGACCGGAATGGGCCACAGTGGTGTACTTGGACACTGAGACCAAAGCACTGTACTCCCAGTGGGACAGCCTCCTGTTGTCTCGCGACCTGCTATATCGTCGCTGGGAAGCCCCGACAGGACAACATGCTGCCCTCCAACTTGTGGTGCCCCGTGTGCTGCGGCCTCAGGTCCTCGAAGTGATGCATGGCTTCCCAGGGACTGGCCATTTTGGAGTGACCAAGACCTTGCTCCGACTGAGGCAGCGCTTTTACTGGCCAGGCTGTCGCCGTGACGTGGAGATGCACGTCCACCGCTGTGATGCCTGCACAGCAAAGAAAGGCCCCACACGCCGCTCCCATGCTCCCCTACAGCAGTTCCAGGTGGGGGCCCTCATGGAACGAGTGGGTGTGGACATTCTCGGCCCATTTCCGGTCACTGATAGCGGAAACCGTTACATCTTGGTGGCCATGGATTACTTCACGAAATGGCCAGAAGCGTATGCAGTACCCGACCAGAGCGCTGCGACAACGGCAGAGAGATTGGTTTCGGAGATGTTCTGCCGATTTGGAGCTCCAGAGGAGTTGCACAGTGACCAGGGACGGAACTTCGAGTCCCAGGTATTCCAAGAGGTGTGCCGTCGCCTGGGTGTGAAAAAGACTCGCACCACGCCGCTGCATCCTCAGAGTGACGGGTTGGTGGAGCGTTTTAATAGAACCTTGGCCACACAACTTGCCATCCTCACCGATAAGCGGCAGAGAGACTGGGATTTACACCTCCCACTCATTCTTTGGGCCTACAGGACAGCGGTGCAGGAGTCCACACGCTGCACCCCTGCATCATTGATGTTTGGTCACGAACTGCGCACGCCTGTTGATTTGGTTTTTGGCCCAGCCCCAGAACCAGAAGTGAGAGGAGCACCGGGCCTGGACTACTACTACAACCTTGTGGAGCGGCTGCGGGAGGCTCACGATTTTGCCCGCACCAGCCTGACGGAGGCTGGGGTCCAACAGAAGCGGGCATATGACCTCCGCAGTCGAGGCCAGGACTTTGAATCAGGCGCGCATGTCTGGGTCTATAACCCGGTGAGAAAGAAAGGACTCTCCCCGAAGCTCACCAGCCACTGGGTGGGACCCTGCAAGGTCCTCCAGAAGTTGTCCGACGTGGTCTATCGGATACGACTGGCACCTCGGAACCGGCTGGTGGTGCTGCACCGAGACCGCTTGGCCCCATACCAGCCATTGGACCAGAGCCGGGGGAACTTGGAGTCAAGCACCCTGCCGCAGGGGGAGATACCCCCAGGAAGCAACGAGGATGCTGAGGTAACCCCCACTTCCGACCTACCTGCAGACAGTGGTAGCAGCCAGCCGACATCAGAGGGGCGTCGACGACGCCGGTTGCCTCAGCACTTGCGGGACTTTGTGATGAACGCATGGGCTGTTGGGGACAACGAACCCAGCTAGGTGGGGGCTGTGTAGCGTCCCGGAAGAGTTGGTGTTGCAAGGGATTGTGGGTATTGGTTCTGTTGTGTTTATGTTGTGTTGCGGTGCGGATGTTCTCCAGAAATGTGTTTGTCGTTCTTGTTTGGTGTGGATTCACAGTGTGGTGCATGTTTGTGAATGTTGATGTAGTTTTATAGGGCCACCCTCAGTGTGATAGGTGTGGCTGTTGAGTAAGTATGCTTTGCGTTCACTTGTGTGTGTGTGTGTTTTTGAAATTGACGTGATCATTAAAAGTTCAAATGATCGCACATTGCGTCAGCAATTCTTGACATCTTCAAGCAAAGACGTTTGTCAAACCCATCCAACGCTACAATATGTATTATTATTATTATTATTCTATTTTTACATGGAAAAATATATAGTAAAAATGTAAGCGGAAGATGGATGGATGGGTTAATATTAGAGCATTAAAAAACTGGTATCGGCAGTATCGATATTTCAGTATTGAGCCACAAATCACTATATTTTTCATAACAACTTTTGTGTTGATTACTTTGCTTTATTGATTTTTTTAAAGTTTTTTACAAAATAAAAAATAAAGTTTAGTTAATTGAAAAATAAAATAATACTAAATCATATTTTTTCATTACAACAATTTATGTTTTGACTATTTTCCTTTTATTTTTTTTTCAAATTATACATATTTTTTTTAAAGTACAGTAACTCAACCGTAGTTGTCTGTGTAAAGACTGCCCTCTAGTGGCTGTACAGGGATCTCCATCACCATATCGTTATTAATTTTACCTCATTTCTATTTAGCTTGGTTTAAAATTGAACAACCTTTTTTTTTTTTTTTTAACAAATTAGTCAACATGGATGAAGTAAAAAAATAAGATATTTTTTTAGTGACATGACCTATGTTGTCAGAGCTGCCTAAGGTCAAAGGTCACCATATTATCTCCCCATTCAACAATTTTACAGTATTATCAGATATGATGCATGATACACTTTAATGTTCCAAGCAATGTTTCTATCCTGATGCAAGGTGCTGAGGTCAAAGGTTACATCTGAAGGCTATAAATACATCGTTAGTGAATGGAGAGGCATTGCGTTTTCCAGCCGCAAGGGGGCGTTTGTTCTCATGTAAATATGTACAGTGCTATTTAGCGTCGTTTATAAAGGGAATTAACGCTTCTCCTCTGTAGTCCAAATAACAGGAAATTACATCACAATGACGTCACAGCTCACGCAATGGAGATAAATTCAACATAATGGAGACTGCTGATGAAAAAGTACAGTTGAGTCTATAACCGGGGATTAAAGAGATATATGAATGATCACGTTGGTTGCACAATGTTCTCATCGTGGTGATTATGAAGTGTTTATTATCTCAATGCTGATAGCAGGTGGGATTGTGTTAGCAGTGTACTCTTCACACGTTTACGCGGCAATAAAAACACTTTATTGATGTCAATCAAACTGAGGTGAAAAGTACAAATGGGCTGAAAGAGTTCCTTAAAACGTTAACTAAACTACTTTGTCTAAACTTTTTAAAGGACTAAACATACAACACAGGCCAACAATTATTAAACTAATTTTTTTTTCATGTAAAGTTTGAAACCATACATTTGCTAATTAACCAAATACAATACATACTGTCTATTATAGATAATACAAATATATATATATATATATATATATATATATATATATATATATATATATTTCAATGTTTTTTTTGTTTTTTTTACAGAGACAAACGTAATCGTAGTTAATTAAATACTTGTTTTAACTACTTGATGAGAAATATATTTCTCATAGTCATTTAAAGGTAATTATAATTTTAGATGACTTGACTGCTATTACTTTTTTAGTTTAATTTCATGTTCTTCATGAATATTTGTATTTTATTTTTTACAGCAAAAACAACTTGTTTTTTTTTCTTGTTTTCATGTTTCCTTTCCAGTGTGGCTAATCCTTTAAAATGTTTTCAAAATGACATAATAAATATATATTGTTTTTAATTTCATGGGAATGTCAGCGTTCCAAAAGTTCAACTGTCCAGGTAAAATTATAGTTAATGCAGAGTCACAGTGTTGCAAGTTAGTGTAAAAGAGACACAAGGAGCGCCCGTGCTGTGATATCAAAGGTCTCTCCTGTATCAGCCATGACCAGATAGAGGTGAAAGTGTTGTTATCATCCTGACTGTAATCTCAGGTCAAGTCATCAGATCCCAGATCAGTGATAAGTCGGTGTGCATCCTTTCAAAAAGGTCACGTAAGGACTCTGATCTCTTTCTGATCCTCTTTTCTGCAATCAGTAGTTTGCTCTCTGACAAGAACGAAGCAGACCATTCACGGTTTGTACGTTCAAAAATGAATTATAAAAATATTTTTACAAGGGGTGAGGCGCTTTTTACGTGCAAACCAACAGATGGTGAAGGCCTGGCTTTTAGTCTCCGCTCTAAATCATCCCAAAGGTGTTCCATCGGGTTCAGGTCAGGACTCTGTGCAAGCCAGTCACGTTCATCCACACCAGACTCTGTCATCCATGTCTTTATGAACCTTGCTTTGTGCACTGGTGCACAGTCATGTTGGAAGAGGGAGGGGCCCGCTCCAAACGGTTCCCACAAGGTTGGGAGCATGAAGTTGTCCAAAATGTTTTGGTGTCCTGGAGCATTCAAAGTTCCTCTCACTGGAACTAAGGGGCCAAGCCCAACTCCTGAAAAACAACCCCACACCAAAATTCCTCCTACACCAAATTTCACACTCGGCACAGTGCAGTCCGAAATGTACCTTTCTCCTGGCAACCTCCTAACCCAGACTGGTCCATCAGATTGCCAGATGGAAAAGCGTGATTCATCACTCCAGAGAAGGCGTCTCCACTGCTCTAGAGTTCAGTGGCGACGTGCTTTACACCACCGCATCCCACGCTTTGCATTGGACTTGGTGATGTATGGCTTAGATACAGCTGCTCGGCCATGGAAACGCATTCCTTGAAGCTCTCTGCGTACTGTACGTGGGCTGATTGGAAGGTCACATGAAGTTGGGAGCTCGGTAGCAACTGACTGTGCAAAGAGGTCGCCGACTTTCTGCACCATGCGTTTCAGCATCCGCTGACCCCTCTCTGTCGGTTTACGTGGCCTACCACTTTGTGGCTGAGTTGCTGTTGTTCCCAAACTTTTCAATTTTCTTATAATAAAGCCGACAGTTGACTTTGGAATATTTAGGAGCGAGGAAATTTCACGACTGGATTTGTTGCACAGGTGGCATCCTATGACAGTTCCACGCTGAAAACCACTGAGCTCCTGAGAGCGGCTCAATTCTTTCACAAATATTTGTAGAAACAGTCTCCATGCCTAAGTGCTTGATTTTATACACCTGTGGCCGGGCCAAGTGATTAGGACACCTGATTCTGATCAATTGGATGGGTGGCCAAATACTTTTGGCAACATAGTGTATATCGAGTTTGTTCTTTTTTGTCTCAAGGATTTTGTCTTAAGAAAAAAATGTTTCTCTAAAAACTGGTTTTGAAAAAGAAAGGTGTTCTTCCAACCAGGCTCGTCTTATATTCAAAGTTGAGCTTTATACATGCGAACCAAACACCTTCTCCTCTGAGCTTTTCTTCCTGTCACTCACACCCATCCATGACCTATAGAGAAGCTCAATACAGTATCCATGTTGTAACATTCAGTGTGGATATATACTGTACATACTTACATACATACATATATGACTTCTCCCCAAATGAGTCAACGCTTTTCTTCCTGTCACTCACACCAATGACAGACCTGTAAAAATGTGGCAGACATGACACAAAATAATTGGATATGTCTCATCTTAAATTCAGTGTGGAGATATTTATACATGCAAAGCAACAGGTGGTGCCAAATGACTTATCCCCAAGCTTTTCTTCCTGTCACTCACATGACACGGAGAGATGCAGCAGATGAGACACCCAGACTCACTGGATAATAAGATTTTTTAAAATGATATATGTATTAACTTTTTACATCCACGATTTTGTCTCAGGAATTAATATTTCTCTAAAAACTGGTCTTGAAAAAAAAAAAGTCCTCTTACAATTAAGCTCGTCTCATATTTAAAGTTGACATTTTTACATGCCACCCTACAAGTGGTGCCAAACGACTTCTCTCCGAGCAAGTCAGAGCTTTTCTCCCTGTCACTCACAACAATCACTCACCAGTGTACATTTTTTAAACATATTGATTTAGTCTGGCTGGGTCTTAAAAATAAATATACAAACAGAAAGATCGTCTTATATTGGGATCAATGCAATGTTAGTGTTGTAGCGTTCAGCATTATCTCGTCATAAATTCAAAGCAGAGATGTATACGTGCAAAGCATCAGGTGGCGCCAAACCACTCCCCTGAGTATGTCAAAGCTTTTCTTCTTGTCACTCACACTCACTAGTCCAATCCAATCCACTTTATTTGTATAGCACATTTAAACAACAGAAATGTTTCCAAAGTGCTGCACAACAATATTAAAAACAATATTCAAATATTATCCTTAGCTCCACCAATGACTGAATAAAAACAAAATAAATAAATAAATATAAAAACAATATAAAAATAAATATTATTAAAAACAATTTTAAAGGGTAAAACCAATTAAAACAATAAATAGAAATCAAAATTTAAAAAACACAGAGGACCACACAACTCACGTAGTGACCTGGGTCCTCATGTAATAACAGTTGCGTGGCGTTTTTACTAAAAACAGACGTACGGTCAAACCCAGAAAACTACGTACGCTAGTAAAAATGGCAATGTAATAAAGCAGGGGTGTCCAAACAACGGCGCACGGGCCAAATGTGGTCCACTCACATCTTCCATTCGGCCCATGAGATGGCACGAGTTCCATAAGCAATATGGCCAATCATATACAAATAACCAGCAGTGTGATAGCTGCCATTTTGTCGCCAGCTGGTGGCCAATGATAGTAACATAATGATTAATTGTACTTATTGCCAAATACAGCACAACATTTATTTATATGACCTAATTCTAACCACCTTCCCTAGTCATGGTTCAGAAACAAAATCCACCAGCACACACATTTAACAGACATGGTCACAAATAACACATCCTGCTCCTTGAACTTTGTGGATATTATAAAACATTTTACAATCAACATAAAAAAGTAATAAAATCCAAATGACACCCATTTAAATCCTTTACAAAGGATGATGGGGAAAGTGCAAAACACTCTCTCCGCACTTATACATGTTTGGCACATTTTAGCTGCTTGGTATTACTGAGTGATTAGAAACCCTTATAATAATCATTAATTATATATATATATATATATATATATATATATATATATATATATATATAATATTATACTATTATATATAGATATATACATACAGTACAGGCCAAAAGTTTGGACACACCTTCTCATTCAATGCGTTTTCTTTATTTTCATGATTGGCATTCTCTCGATGAGCTTCAACCTGAAATGTTTTTTGTCAGGTTCAAACACTGATGACATCTATTAAACAAGACAAGAGGCAAAGAATTAAACAGAGACATAATTAAAATTTGGACTCAATTGAGGAGAGCCGCCTGTACACTGTACCCTTGTACAGTATCTCAGCACGCTCTGGCGAAAGATTGTACTCCTCCTTCTTTATTTTACTTTCTCCGACCACATGACCACAGCTGCTTCCAGAGGGAAGTGGGTCGTAAACAGCGTAGCCTTTGGTTACCGAACAGTTCAAGAGAAGAGATCGTAAAATAGTTCAAAAAGACGTTCGTAAAACAGTTCAAAAAGGAGGTTCAAGAAAAGGTCGCCTGGAGGGGAGTCTGGTCCTGTTTCCTCTCCGCTTTGAAGTCCTTGGGTTAGAACAATATCTTTCTGTTGATTACCATACATGAAAGAAAACAGAACACCTTCATATTGCTCTTCCCCCCCCCCCCCCCACACACACACACACACACAGTGGAGTTTTACGAGCCTTACTCTTGGTAGGTTTCAAAGACAGCTTTTGTCTTCTCACCAGACACTCAATATAACAAAAAGTTGTTGTGATAACTTACAAACAGTTAGTCTAACAGTTTTCACTTCACAAGTGTGCTTGAAGCTCATCGAGAGAATGCCAAGAGTGTGCAAAAAAGTAATCAGAGCAAAGGGTGGCTATTTTGAAGAAACTAGAATACAAAACATGTTTTCAGTTATTTCACCTTTTTTTGTTAAGTACACAACTCCACATGTGTTCATTCATCGTTTTGATGGCTTCAGTGACAATCTACAATAAAAGTAAAGAAAACGCATTGAATGAGAAGGTGTGTCCAAACTTTTGCCCTGTACTGTATATATATATACTGTATTAAAGTGTGCTCACGCACAAAGCAAATCACATTTATTTTTTACTTCGTAATTACGTAAAACCTTAGAAGAGGTGGGTGACTGAATACCCCCAAATATAAATATAATTTGTGTAACTTACAACAAAATGTGTTCATAGAGTAGCCTGCTCAGATTACAGTTTCATGAGACCCCCCACGCACCGAGAGGGACAATTGTGGTAGAAAACGGATAGATGGATTTTTTATGAATCTTTTACATTTAAACATGCCAACATATCACAAAGGATACGAAAGACTTGGACTCTTGTTTGATGACTCAATGTATTAATAAAACCCAGGAGAGCTCCTCGCGGTAGAGCAGCCGAATACGTGACATCCTTCATCCTTGGTGCTGAAATGATCGCCTACTTAAATTGATATGTGTCCTCACATATATTAATATATTTGTGAAGACAAATATAATAACATATGATTTAAAAAATGTATTATTATTAATATTATGAATATGGCTCGATCTTTTTTACGTTGTTGTTTTTTATTGTTATTACTGGTTGTGGCAACGTTGATCATCATTGCACTTTGTATGCAACGGCAAACTGTCCACCTTTGTCTGTTTGCAGATTTTCTCGATGGATGTTTTTTGTAAATAAATCAGTTGTTGGTCTGGTTCCCCCTTATTTATGTTCTTAGATGTGTTGAGATTCCAGTGGCTACAGCTTAAGGCCGCAGGACGTACTTTAGCATGTTTGTTCTGAAAGCCAACACAAATCTTGGGGGGAAAAAGCCTTTAGATATTCTGCTCCTTGGTCATAGAATTAATTTCAAGATGTTCTGAGGTTATCTGAACTCATCACTTTGGGGGAATTTCTAACCATTTTAAAAGATCAAGAAACTGATTCTATTGGGCATTGTACCTGTTTTCAAACTGTCTTTACTGAAACATGTTATATATTCGTTGACCTATCACATGTTTTTATGTTGATACACAGTGTTTATGTTTTAATTGTGGTGTGCTGCTGTTTTTGTTGTTCTCATTTGCATCATTTCTGGGTGTCGCTAAAGTACCCACAGCCTGCAGAAATGTGCGTAAGGCAGCAATGACGTTTCCACGTCAACGTCAGTCTTGGGAGAAAATTATTTAAAAAAATCATATACAGTATATTAATTTGGTCTTTTTTTACATCCATGATTGTGTCCTAATAACAAGTATTATTCCAAAAATTGGTCTTGAAAAAGAAGAGTCCTCTTATAGTCAGGCTTGTTTTATATTGGGATCAACAAAGTATTAGTGTTGTAATATCACGTCTTATATTTAAAGCAGAGATTTATGCATGCAAAGCAGCAGGTGGCGCCAAACCAAGTCTACCCCAGCGAGTCAGAGCTTTTCTACCTGTCACTCACAATACTGTAGCGTGGAAAAACGCTCTGGAAAGAATATGTTTTCAAATCCCCTATATTAACTTAGCCCATTTTCTATCTTTGTTTTTGTCTTAAAAGTAGATATAAAAAAAGAGGGGCCGTCTTACATTCGGATCGATACCATATGATTGTTCTCATCTTATGTTCAGGGTGAAGAGGTTGTTACGTGCCAACCAGCAAGTGTCGCCAAACGAGTTCCCCCAAAGCGAGTCAGAGCTTTTCTTCCCGTCACTCACACACACCTTTGCCCTGGGGAGATACAGCAAATTAGTAATAAATTGGTGTATTTTTACATCCATGATTTTGTCTTTGGAATAATTATTTCTAATTTGGTGTATTTTTACATCCATGATTTTGTCTTCGGAATAAGTATTTCAAATTTGGTGTATTTTTTCATCCATGATTTTGTATAAGGAATAATTATTTTTTTCAAAAAAAAAAAAGTATCATGCAATTCTTATTTGTAACGATTCTTAAATGATTAAAGAAAGTCAAAAATATAGATATATTTTTTTTAAATTTCATATTTTTTATTTTATTTATCATCATCATATTGTTGATGTTGTTGAATTAAGAATTGTTTTGAATAGAGAGTCGATTCTGAATCGAATCGTTGCCAACAAGAATCGAATCAAATCGTGTGGTGCCCAAAGACTCACAACCCTATGTTGTAACGTTTGAAATTTTCTCCTCTTGTATTCAAAGTATATATTTATTTATGCAAACCAACAGGTGACGCCAAACTAATTATTGCCGAGCCAGTCAGAGCTTTTTTTCTTGTCACTCACACACACACACACACACACACACACACACACACACACACACACACACACACACACACACACACACACCATTGACCTGGAGAAATACAGCAGCCGTGTCAAAGGGACAAATATGATCAACAAAATAAATACAAATAATAATTGTCTTTTGTCCACCAAACTGTTCTTAAAAAAGAGGGTCCAAGTTACAGTCAGGCTCGTCTTAAATTATAACTATTTGACACAGTAGCTCAACTACAAGAGGAAAGGATAACTAAAACCCTTTCAAGGGCACTAAAGAAGAGTAAGAAATAATATATAAAATATGAAAGACGATATCAACAATACAAAAGTGATCGTATATAACAGGGGTGTCAAACTCATTTTAGCCCAGGGGGCCACGTGGAGGAAAATATGTTACCACGTGGGCCGAATTGGTAAAATCATGGCATAATAACTTCAAAATAAAGACAACTTCAGATTGTGTTCTTTTTCTTACTTTGGCCTAAAAATAGAACAAGCACATTCTGAAAATATACACATTACAAATAATCCTCTTCACAAAACACTTCAAGTTAGTTGAAAATTCTGAGGAAAAATGGTGCAGTTTCAAAATCCCCAAGAAAAACACAATGAACGGAGCCTTTTCTCAGTGTTTTTTCCAAGTCATTAAACTTTAGGCACTTCCTGTTTAGCACTCTAATGTTGGCAGTTTACCATTAAAGACGTGTTTGGAAAAGCAATCGAATGTTTCCTCAAACCGACGCATTGGTGACATCAGCAACTGCCACAACACATTCATTCATCATCATTCAAATATTACAATTATAATATAAACAAAACTATTATCAAAATGACACCATAGCCGAAATCAAAGTAACGTAACTACAAACTTAACCAATGTGAGCATGGTAGATTTAAGCATAAAAATAAAATAGAACAAACAACAAATGTAGAAACACATTTTTACAATAGAGTTCAGGGTGCGCATTGCGCTGTCACGACTTGCGAGCGCTTCACGGAACTCTAACTACAAAGATGAAGGTCACTTGACGAAGAAGGTGAATTTAAGTCTCTGCATCTTAACATTTCGTTATTTTATCCGTTGAGTCGATCATTTTCAAATGAAAGAAGGTATTGTGCGTCGATACTGCCGCCATCCAAATCAGGAGCAGCTTATTGCTTACTGATTAGAGTAACGGAAGCCAATCCAGAGGGTGCTTAAAGTCAGCTGACACGTCATCTTTAAAACACTGTCATGTGTGACGTGGGTTACACTTGACTTGCTATTGCGATATCCAGTGGACACATTTAGAACAACAGTTTATTTCGTTAAAGAAATTGCAGCTCATTTTCATACTTAGCAAACTCATTTTGAGGGCCTTATTAAACATGTTCGCGGGCCTGATTCGTATGTAACAAAAATAATGGGACGACTAAAAAAAATAAAATAAATTATAAATAAATACAACTTAAATATACACAATAAACAAAGACAGGTGCGGTAACGTTAAGCAAGCAGTCTAGTAACAAGACATTTTAATTTTCAATAAACTGATCTTATTTTAAGTAAGTCGGACACGTTTCCAGTGAGGGTTGGACTCCGCCAAGGCTGCCCTTTGTCACCGATTCTGTTCATAACATTTATGGACAGAATTTCTAGACGCAGTCAGGGCGTTGAGGGGATCTGGTTTGGTGGCTGCAGGATTAGGTCTCTGCTATTTGCAGATGATGTGGTCCTGATGGCTTCCTCTGGCCAAGATCTTCAGCTCTCGCTGGATCGGTTCGCAGCCGAGTGTGAAGCGACTGGGATGGGAATCAGCACCTCCAAGTCCGAGTCCATGGTTCTCTCCCGGAAAAGGGTGGAGTGCCATCTCCGGGTTGGGGAGGAGATCTTGCCCCAAGTGGAGGAGTTCAAGTACCTCGGAGTCTTGTTCACGAGTGAGGGAAGAGTGGATCGTGAGATCGACAGGCGGATCGGTGCGGCATCTTCAGTAATGCGGACGCTGTATCGATCCGTTGTGGTGAAGAAGGAGCTGAGCCGGAAGGCAAAGCTCTCGATTTACCGGTCGATCTACGTTCCCATCCTCACCTATGGTCATGAGCTTTGGGTCATGACCGAAAGGACAAGATCACGGGTACAAGCGGCCGAAATGAGTTTCCTCCGCCGAGTGGCGGGGCTCTCCCTTAGAGATAGGGTGAGAAGCTCTGTCATTCGGGGGGAGCTCAAAGTAAAGCCGCTGCTCCTCCACATCGAGAGGAGCCAGATGAGGTGGTTCGGGCATCTGGTCAGGATGCCACCCGAACGCCTCCCTAGGAAGGTGTTTCGGGCACGTCCGACCGGTAGGAGGCCACGGGGAAGACCCAGGACACGCTGGGAAGACTATCTCTCCCGGCTGGCCTGGGAACGCCTCGGGATCCCCCGGGAGGAGCTGGACGAAGTGGCTGGGGAGAAGGAAGTCTGGGCTTCCCTGCTTAAGCTGCTGCCCCCGCGACCCGACCTCGGATAAGCGGAAGAAGATGGATGGAGGGATGGATGGATGGATGGATGATCTTATTTTCTTACTTTATTGTTAACTGTTTTTTCTTTGGCTGAGAGCCAATAACAAAGACGAGTTATGACCCCCAGGCTGGACTTTGGACACCTAATGATCTATATTTGTAATAAAAGTAGGTTCTAGCTACACACTTGACCCTGGTGAGGGTAAACAAAATGAATCAAAGTATGAGGCAGCCAATTAAAAAGTATTTTTATCCATCCATCAATTTTCTACCGCTATACATTAATGATGTATAAATCATTTATAAGGCTACACTTATTGGAGGTTGTACTCACTTTGCTGTTTTGTCAATGCACGTTCTCAGCACGTTACAGCACATGGACCAGCTCCCTATGTGAACACACACACACACACACACACCGGTTATCATTTGGAATGGGAACCAAGTTTTTGATCATCACTTGTGGGGACCACCCTATCTACAGGTTGTGGAGGCATAAAAAAAATTAGGTAAAATAGCCACTGCTCAGTTAGCTCATACATGTCTTTAAATCTCTGGATTGATGAAGTAATGTGCTGATCATCCTTACTGGGGACCCTGGGGAAAAATAGTTAATATGGTTCATGGGGACCAAATTTAAATAATGTTGCATAATTCACACAAATTTGTACATGACTACTGAGGACCATTTAAAAAAAAAAAAAAGTTCAAATTAAATATGACATAATCCTCAGAATACAGCACTACAGCTGTCCTCTTATATGAAGTTTCACCACTTAAATGTTAAAGCAAATCTTCTGTGACATTGCTGAAAACTGCTATTTAACAGTAATGAAGTTGTCTGCAACTCCAACTACCATATATAGAAGGATGGACATTTCTGAATGTGAATCGTTCTTTAAGGTAATAATGTTTTATAATCATGCTGTATGAAAATGTCATACTAAGGAACACTAAACCAGATTTTGTTTTTGGGAAAATATATTAGTTTTAACTAAGGATGGATACCAAGGATGGATACCATACAGGGCAGCACGGTGGCAGAGGGGTTAGTGCATCTGCCTCACAATACAAAGGTCCTGAGTAGTCTTGGGTTCAATCCCGGGCTCGGGATCTTTCTGTGTGGAGTTTGCATGTTCTCCCCGTGACTGCGTGGGTTCCCTCCGGGTACTCCAGCTTCCTCCCACCTCCAAAGACATGCACCTGGGGATAAGTTGATTGGCAACACTAAATTGGCCCTAGTGTGTGGATGTAAGTGTGAATGTTGTCTGTCTATCTGTGTTGGCCCTGCGATGAAGTGGCGACTTGTCCAGGGTGTACCCCGCCTTCCGCCCGATTGTAGCTGAGATAGGCTCCAGCGCCCCCCGCGACCCCAAAGGGAATAAGCGGTAGAAAATGGATGGATGGATGGATGGATACCATACAGAATCACAGTATTATTAATGCCAGGATAACAAATGTTTCCCTTTTCACTTAGGCATCTTCAGAATGGATCTGACTATCATTTAAAAAGTTTTCCCTTTAGAGGACCTGTTTTTTTGTCCCCATACCGTCAGAGGTCCCCTAAAGCTGACTGTGTAAACAGAGCGATGTCCCCATTAAGTAAGCATTGCCAGAACACACACACACACCCTCCATATTATACACTTTGCAGAGAGCTGATTTTGCATGTTTGGACTGTTCGTCTGTCCGTCAGGAAGCGCGCCACAGCTGTCCAATCAGACATGGCCGTGATGGTCATTTCCCTGACAGGACATGAGCTTTAGACAGCCACATCAGCACTCATAGATGGAGAGATAAGAGTGTTGTTAAAAGAGAGGCAAGCTGCAGGGAAAAATTACTCCTTTGCTGCAGAGTCAGGCCCCCCTCCTCCCGCCTTGCTTCAACCTCATCACCGCCACCATGACGTTCAACGGCGACTGGAAAGTGGATCGCAACGACAACTATGAGAAGTTCATGGAGCAGATGGGTATGTCAACAAACCACAGGACAAGTGTTTTTTTTGTTTTTTTTAACAATATTACAATATGACATTAATGTATACATATTGTATATGTATAGTAAATATATTAATAATACTATTTTAAAATTGCAAGCACATATAAATGATGTATAAGAAGAAAAAAATAATAATATGTAATAATATTTCATGATTCATCATTCTAATTAAATACGATATATTTTTTTAAAACAAGTCTACACATAAGGAACATTTATACAATTGGATATTACAATGATTTATCAATATAATTGAATAATAAGAGAAAAAACAAGATAAATGTTTATAATTTACATAACATATAATAGTATATCGGATGGGATATTATAATGATTTATCAATGTAATTACAATATAATATTAGAAAATAATAGATATAATTTATATAAAAAATAGAAATATTTACAAAATATATCACTGCATTGATTTATATTTCATTAAATAATAACAATTAAAAAAAACTACAAGATAATACATGATATAAATAGGGAAATATATATAATGGTATAGTACAAAGATTTATGCTTATAATTAAATAATAAGAGTAAAAAAACGTACCTAGATAATATAACTTACATATGTATGAGATTATTTGTCATTTTTCCCATACATAATATGGGATAGTACAAAATATTACAATTTAAATTATACAATGTGTTTTATAAAATACAAGATGAACAATTATATAATTTTTTTATATCAGTAGCGAAATGTATGAATGCGATATTGCAAATATTTGTAATTTAAATGATATAGTTGTTGAAATTACAACATAATAAACTATATTAATTATAATAAAATGGGACAATGTATAAAATAGGGTTTTATATTTTTAGTTGTCATTGTAATGAAATATTTAATTGATCATTAAAACAAAACAATGTGATTTCAAATATACAAGATAATAAATTGATATAAGTAACATAAAAACAGGAAAACAATGTATACAATGTGATTTCATGATAATAATACAATCATCATAAAATAAATACTAGAAATTAATTTGATTTGATCAATGCAGAAAAATGCCTTTAATGTCCAGTGTTCAAATGTTGCTTTAGTGCTACAATAAAAACAAGCCTAATCTTTCATTTGGCACTACACTTAAGAATTAAAATACATAAAATGTATACTGTAAAAGAACTATACAAGTATATTTTGTAGCCTTTTCAGTAACATTTTAACACACCTCCTATACACGCAGCCAGAGAGGTCAAACAGTGATTCATACCGTGAACATGTTGGCAGGTATCAACATGGTGAAGAGGAAGCTGGCCTCCCACGACAACCTCAAAATCACCATCTTGCAGGACGGAGACAAGTTCCACGTCAAAGAGAGCAGCAATTTCCGCACCGTGGATATCGACTTCACCTTGGGAGTCTCCTTTGAGTACAGCCTGGCCGACGGGACAGAACTTTCTGTGAGTATACCAACCAAGTATACCAATAGCAGTGCTGACGCTTGGTGTCAGGGTGTCGCTGCACCTTTCAGAAATCAATCGAGTCAGACTTTGAACTTTTCCAGTTGCAAGAGTTGAGGTGTGTGCAAAACACAGTCTGCAACTGACAGCAGGGCTTTTATTTTGGTAACCCCAGTGAGTACCTGTTTGGGGACATAAAGCTGGAAAATATCAATATGAATATGTTACATCACAGGTGTCTGGCTCAACACACCATTTATTGATGGCCTGTCACGTCATTTAATGTGGCCCGCCATGTACTTTCAAGTGGTCCGCCCCGCCACATCATTTTATGTGGCCCGCCATATAATTTAATGTTGTCCACCACTTCATGTTATGAGGCCCGTCATATAATTTCACGTGGTCCACCATATAATTTTATCTGGCCCACCATATAATTTCAAGTGGTCCACTTCATGTTATGTGGCCCGCTGTATAATTTCAAGTGGTCCGCCAGCGGCCTGCCATATTGGCCCGCCATTTAATTTCAAGTGGTCCACCACATCATTTATGTGGCCTGCAATATAACTTAAGGTGGTCCGCCTGTGGCCCACCATTTAATTTCAAGTGGTCCACCACATAATTTTATGTGGCCCGTCATTTAATTTCAAGTGGTCCGCCACATCATCTTATGTGCGCCGCCATATGATTTCATGTGGTCCACGACATTATTTTGTGAGGCCTGCCACATCATTTTAAGTGGTCTGCAACATTCTTTTATTTATATACCACATCATTTCATGTGGTCTGTCATATAATTTTATGTGTCCCTCCCCGTCATTTTATGTGGTCCTTCGCAATATTTTAAAATGGCCCGCCACATCATTTTAAGTGGTCTGCCACATGAGTTTATTTCATGTGTGTGGCCACATCATTTTGTGTGGCCCACCCTGGTCCACCCGTCATTTCAATTGGTCAGCCACATCATTTTATGGGTGCACCACATTATTTTAGGTTCCCTGCCACTTCATTTCATGTTGTCAGCCACATCATTTCATGTGGTCTGCTATGTAATTTAAAATGGCCTGCTACTTCATTTTATATGATTCGCCAAGTTATTTCATGTGGTCCGCCACGTTATTTTATGTAGTCAGCTACAATATTTATTGTGATCTGTCACATTATTATACGTGGTCCATCATTTTATTTCATGTGGCCAGCCACATCATTTTATGTGGTACGCCACATCATTTTGAGTAGCCAGACACTTCATTTTATTTTGTCTGCCACATTATTTTACGTGGCCCGACACTTTTGTGTGGTCTTCCACATTATTTTACCTATATATAATTTTTTATTTACTGTGTTTTTATCGCATATTACTGTAAATTAAAAAAAACTACCACTGTTTCAACAGTAAACTTTTGGTAATTGTGCTGACAGTTTTTTTACCGTACAATCTGTGGTCGTTGTTTTTACAGTGTACTACAGTTTTTTTATTTAAATAAAAAAATGGCAGTACAGTTGCCAAAAAAACAAAATAAAAACAAAAGTGGTGCTTTTTTTCCATTTCAGTAATATGCCACTATACCAGTAGTGCTGTTTTTCCATTTGTTTTTGTTTAGTTTTTTGTTTGTTTCCATTTTTCCATGTTGTAAAAAACAGGGGAAGAGATTCATATGGGCCCCATTCCTGGGCGGGGTAGCGGGGGTTAATCATTTTCAATGCAGTCTGCTGAAAATGATGGAAAGTGCCACTCTACTTAGCAAACGACGCTGTGGTCAAAGATGGTATTGCCACAAAATACAAAACACTACTTCTATCTGGCGGCTAAAGTGGTTGTACACCCCCCCCCCCCCCCCCCCCAAATGTTACGTTTCATGCTTCAGGTAAAACCGTGACGGATGGGGCCATATCAATCCCCGCCCTACTGTATATTTTACAGTAAAATTCTGCTGACTGAGTTGGCAGTTTTTTGCAGGGTTAATAAAAAAAAAATATATATATAATCCTGTATTTTTTTAACCTATTCAGGTCTATTTTCATACAAAAGGCACACCTGATAAGGCGCATTAAAGGGATCATATTATGATTTATTTTCTACATTTAAAACACTTCCTTGTGGTCTACATAACATCCCTCAACTCCGACAGCGTCTTCTCCCCATCCGCCATGTTGTAGTTTTTAGCGCTTCCATAGCAAGTCTACTGAAAAATATAAGTTATAACTGTACGCTACTTTGTATTAGAAATGGCAACAGCGGAGGATGAATGCCTCACAACAAGAGTATAGAGAAAAAGAAGGAGCTTGTTGACTACGGTGGGGACTACAATGGCGGACGCACGCACATTTTCGGGGGTTTCCCAAATACACGTCAGCGGGTACCAATATGGAAGAAAAGTTGGTTTTGCATAATACTGCGAAACAAAACACCAGATAATACGTCTCCTAATAGGTGCCATTTTGGGGTCCTACTACACACACCATAATAATATGTATGTTGAAGCACAGTACGTCTGACTATGGTGGCTGTAATGCTGCGTGTTCCATCAAGCGGTGTGACTTCGCAGCTTTCCAAAGTCGTACTAAAACATTTTGACAGGTTTTTGAGCGCCATATGTAATGTTCTTTATTCTCAATGAAACATTTTGTGTTGCTTGCATACAGGTACATGCTCGCGTCATTTATTGAACAGGCTTCAGTCAACCTGCAGCCCACACGTATCTCTCATACGTACAATACATCATGAGCCACATAAGATTGTTTCGAGGTCGGTGAGCACAACCAGATTTAATATGTGCATTAGGGTTATAAGTCGGTTTTTGAGAAAATGAAAGGATTTTAAGTGCGCCTTAAAGTCCGAAAAATACGATTATCAAATGCATAGGCAAAATGATACATTATTTGTTGTTACAAGTGCGATGTGCCCCTGAATTAAAACGAGTCCAACACCCCAGCTTTAAAGGGACTTTTTACAGTCCATACTGTGCTACTGTGCAGTACCTGTCAAAAGTTTGTGACACTTTCTCACCTTTCCGAACAAGCGTCTGTTGTGAATTTGTAAATAACATTGACCTGACTCCCTGCAGGGAGCATGGACAATGGAGGGAGACGTGCTGAAGGGCCTTTTCAACAGGAAAGACAACGGCAAGACGCTGACAACCACCAGAATCGTGCAAGGAGGCGAACTCATACAGGTGGGACACACTTGACGACTCAGCCGATCCATCACGAACGAGCCTCTTTTCGCTCACATGACGGCTTTGTCTTCCTCCCGCAGAGCTACTCCTACGAAGGTGTGGACGCTAAAAGGATTTTCAAGAAGGCTTAGGACAAACTTGAAGATAAATCTTGCTAAATGTTCCTAGGGTTGACCTGTACAAAGTGCACTGTGTGTACTGCATAAACTATGGTGAGAAAATGCATTGTATTTTGACAATAAAGCAATAAAAATAAAATAAATAAAAACACCCACTCTCCTTTCACTTCAAAGCAAGACACAGGTAAAGTGGTACAATAATTTATTCAACAGTAATAAATAAAAAATAAATATATATTATCTACAAAAATATAAAGTGCAAGACAGATTTTGACGGAACCGATTTGCTACTCGTATGGAGAACCACCGAGGCAAACACATCCTTCACGTACGAGGCGGCACCAGCCGCAACCACACAGAACCAGGATCGGACATTAGACAAGACCATGCCTGGGTTGGGGGTGGGGTGCAAATGAAAAGTGTGATTAGGTCCTCATGAGTGATGTACCACATGTCCCCAAATAGTGGCCTATAGGGCGCCTCACCTCAAACAGACAGGACTTAAAGTACCGTGCTATATTCCAACACACGCTACAGTACGATGAACCCGGATTTACACGAGGAACACAAGAAACTGCATGTTTTTTGGAAATAGCACTTTTGTTTTTCCTAAAGTAGCACACGTTAAAATATTTGCTTATCTTTACACAGAGCAGGGTCGGTTAAACTGAGGGTCGCAGCATAAAATGGTGTACAGATCAATTTTCATTGGGTCGCAAATGACTAAGATAGTTATTTTTGTGGTACCTCGCATTTCCTACCCCTTATTTTTTTTTATATGATTCGGTTTTTGACGGAAATGTTTTCCCCAACATGTACACAGTAGTATTTTAGTCTCGGTTATCGTACGGCCAAACATTGTGTCTAATAAACGACTTAGGGCCTGATTTACTAAGATCCAAATACCTCGCATGCTATAAAAGAGCACGTACTATTAGTGAACGTGTGATCTACTAAGACCGCGTGTGCAATTGTAAAGTGGTGCAGACAGCCTTATCTAAATGAGGATTTTGTGTGTACAACACGGGGCGTCACCACAGAGACACTCATTTACTGCACATTCATGTTATCACCTGTAGTGTTTTATTTATGTTTTCAGACAAGCAGAAGACATGTACCACTTTTTATGGGCATTTGACAAGCTGTCGTGAAGTGCATCTACATTTATACTACTTTTTTCTTTTACAGCTGAAGGTGCATCAGAGGGAGGGTGCACTGCTGTGAAATGTTTGTATATGTTAGTAATATATATTCTTGATTTAAAATATACAAGATAATAAATTGATATAAGTAACATAAAAACAGGAAAACAATGTATACAATGCGATTTCATGATAATAATAATACAATCATCATTTAATGAATACTAGAAATTAATACATTTTATCAATGCAAAAAAATGCCTTTAATGTCCAGTGTTCAACTCCAATAAAAACAAGCCTACTCTTTGATTTGGCACTACAATTAATAATTAAAATACATAAAATTTTTACTGTAAAAGAATTATATAAGTATATTTTGTAGCCTTTTCAGTAACATTTTCACACCACTTGCACTGCTGTGCTCAAGACGCAAAAAAATGCATTCTTCAAGAAATGTTTTTAGATGTTAGTAATATATATTCTACGTGGAAAAATGAAAGTCATTAAAAAAATATTAAATGGCACCAAAACGTATCAATTGAATTTGTTTCAATCAGCCCCTTAAGCCATCTAGCAGCAATGATATTATAAAAGGATGTTGCTGAATAGACAATGTGTCTAATATTTTTTTTTTCTTCTGACCATCCAATGTACACGTAGAACGGAGGATTCTCTGTCCATCGTGTGTGGAACTGTCAATTTGCACGTTCCTTTCACACATGTGCTCGCCAAACGGAACGGTGACGAGTGTTGATAGATTACCTTGCGCGTGCTAAATCATTATCTTTACATTTTCTCCTCCCCAGTATTGTGGGCATTTTGACAATCAGCATATATTTTTGCATTTTAATGAAGACAAAGACGCAAAATGAACTGCATGCCTTATTCTGCTCACTTAACAGACCCAATCCACTTTGCACACGTTTAGTAGATCAGTTTTGCTATCAAGTTTGCACATGTTTTAGTACACGCAAATCTTTAGTATATCTGGCCCTGAGTCTGCTTGTTTGTTATTGAGTAGAACTGCAAAATAGGCCATCAAAGTGAGGAATACTATTAAATTCAAGAATAAACTTCCATCCATCTTCTTCCGCTTATCTGAGGTCGGGTCGCGGGGGCAGCAGCCTAAGCAGGGAAGCCCAGACTTACCTCTTGTAATCAGTAATCAGTGACAGTGTCCGCCCCCAAAAAATAACATTTTATTCCTTGTTTAAAGGGGATATTCTATGATTTTTTTTCCCATTCTGTAAAAACACATCCTTGTGGTCTACATAACATGTAATGGTGGTTTTTTGGTAATATAATTTTGCATGAATTTTGTTTTACGGACCGTCTTCAAGCCGCCTTCTGACCGTCTCTTCAGAATGTGCTGTTTTGTAGCCGGCCTTTTTGACGCGTCAGATCCCTAAATGTTCTCCCTGTCAGCCATGTTGTAGTTTTTTGCGCTTTCATAGCGTTGGAACCATTCGCTACTCTGTATTAGAAATGGCAAGAGCGGAGAATGCATGTGCATGTACGAGCCAGTCTGCCCCACAACAAGAGGATAGTGAAGAAGAAGGAGCTTATCGACTACGACTACAATACACAAAAACCGAGGAACCACTGTACGTGATTTGAGTAGGTTTTGGGCCCGAGTGAGGGATCAGATCAGTTATGGCTTAGACTAAGCCATAACTGGGCTGAAAAAAACAAAAGGCATGGCCTGGCTAAATCAGGGCCCTAAGCAGAAATTTTATTGGCGGCCCCCATGACAACAAAAAAATTCACACATTTTTATTTCTGCGAAACTATTTGTCTTTTATTAACTAAATTGGAATTTAATTTGATGCATGTTTTGTACTAAAACAAATTTATGGGGAAAAAATTGTTTAGTTTTTTAGTGCCAAATAAGATTTTTAGCATAATAAAATAATACATTTACAACTTCGACCAGGGAACACTTGTGTCTGCTTTACAAGACCGGCACCAACGCTGCACATCGCGGGAAATGGTGAGAATCTGCAGGGAAATTCGCCATTTTATCCTTATCAGTGTCGGAGCAGGAAGGGGATAGGAATGCGGTAAATTTTCATATGAAGCCTCTTCACGCAAAATGGGTCCCCCCCTCCCCTCGGATCGAGGCTCTGCGCACTGTGCTTGATCTCCGTATAGGGAAGTGAAAAGTTAAATAGCTGTTAGCCATAGTGCTAAGGCTTTGCTACAGTCTTCACACAACGTATTACCGCACTAACCCGAATATAAGAAGGTATTTTTAACCCGTAAAAAAGGTCCAAAAAGTGGCATCGCATTTTATTCTTATATCCGTCAGAGACATGCAAGCCAGCCAGTGAGAGCTTTTCTTCCTGTCACTCACAAAAAAGTTACCCGAGTTACCCAATTTCAAAACGAAGCTGATCAATGAAGCACAGTTTTCAGGCAATTCAGAAATATGATATCCTTTTATATTGCAATCCACCAGATGTTAAAAATATAATTTAAAAAAGATACACTTTGTTTATATTATTTTATTTTTTTGCTCAACATAGCTTTTTACCAGTTGTTATTCCCTTGGCCTCAGTCTGGACCCCCTCTCCAGGGGCCCAGGTTTAGACCGATTTTTTTTTCTCCTGCCCCCCCGCGTCCCCCTCCTAACCCCCCTCCATTGTCTACCTGTATCACACCTTTTTTGTAAGGGGCGCCGGAAGTTGCCAGACCCGTCAGCGATCCTGTTCTGTCTCCCTGTAATGTTTGTCTGATCTTTAATGGGATTGTGCTGAAAATTTTAATTTCGCCTCGGGGATTAATAAAGTATTTCTGATTCTGATTCTGAAAAAGGGGAGTGGTCTTCTATTGAGTTTGGTGAACCAATAATAGAAGGATACTAATGTGAAATACACGGGCATGGACATTTACGAATATCTGTGTTTAGCAGGCATTTATCCAAACAAAAAAGACCGGGTACTCTCTGCAGTTGAGTACACCAAAGCACCTGCTGCCACTATTTGAGGAAATAAGATGGTGACATTGACGTAATAAGGGACAAAAAAAAAAAAGACCCATCTTTTACACGGTTAGCATTCATAATATCCTAAGAAACATCTTCACGGTGTGTCGATGAGATTTGAACAACCGCGTCATCAATTTCAAGAGCGCTGCTTATTGAAAGAGTTTGAACGTCACATCCTCCGGCAAACAAACATGGCGTCACTCGTAAAAATGTCAAGGCACTGGGTGATGCAACGGAGGACATGCAGACTGCAAAATACAACCACAATTCTGCGCACAGAGAGAAAACAATCAGGAAGGAAATCAACGAGATAAAAGACAACAAAGGAGGCGTACACTAGCTGTCTAATCGTTCTAAACACAACGGCACAATCAACTGCTTAGTTTGAAGGCATCCTTGTATCGCACACTCCGTATCCTTTCTAACGACAAAGCTGATGAAGGGATATTTAGAAGCAACACAACACAAACCAAAAGACACATAAGTGACCGCTTCAGCGGAGAATATTATGAAAATGATTACCAAATATATGTAAAGGAAATAACATAAGGAGTGAGACGGTCAAAAAAAACCATTAGGTACACCTGCACGTCTGGTTAGTTGTATCAAAATTGTTGTCCTTAGGAGAAAATAATGCAACATTTTAAATGAAGGAGGTTTATGATTGTGTTTTCCCTGGTTTTCATATTCATTAGTGATTATACTCCCAAACATTGTGTGTGTTATTTCGTAAAATCGAGTGCCCAAACGAAGAATCCTGCGCATTGGTGACTCAGTTTTGGTGGTCTTTGCAAAAATAATCCAAAGGGGGGCCCAAAGAAGTTGTGAGTACCAGCACTATGATGAAGGAGGGGAGAAACATTGCTCAATTCATGCAGAAGAAAATACAAAAGGGCTGTTTCACATAATTTCTGCATGTAAAACTATATGTTTTCTCTATAAAACTCATGAAATAAATTAAACTTATTATAATTGGATATACATGATTTTTTTTAACAAATCTGACCTGAAACAGCCAGACAATGTCAAGTATTATATGTTTGTATAAACAGCAAACCTTTGTTTTTTGCTGTTATTGTGGTAAATGCATTTACGTTAATATGTTCATGGCTAGACCATAAAAAAAGAAAAACTGTTTACGAACTTTTAAATGTTTTTCAACATAATGACACCCGCCTAGTCACCTTTACACTTATTTAACTCAATATATTAGACATAATAATAGAAAATAGGACAATATACTGTACTGACTTTATGAGCCATGCTATCATCTTGTGGCCAATACTACTTGTGTATTCATATTTGTAGTTCATTTAGCCATTTTATTCGTGAAAATGCTTAATCTAGGTCAAAAGCTAGTCAATTGCTAGCATTGCTAATGTCAGTAATGAACTAATTTTGCAGGTATACACCTCACAGTCATATAATTTGGTACTTGACAGTTGCTAAATGTTAACATGCTAAAATTATAACTTGCTATTTGAAACACGTTAACTGTTAGTGTGCTAACGCTAACCTGCTAACATTAACATGTTAGCTTTTTTAGATAACTTTGCAGGTATGCACTTCAGAGTCATACAACTTGGTACTTGACACATGCAAACTATTAGCATGATAAAGTTAGCATGTTGAAATAGTAACTTTAACATGTTAGCTTTCTTTGCTAATATTGCAAGTGTACACCTCGGAGTCATATTACTTAGTACTTGGCGCATACTAACGCTTAGCCTGCCAGCATTATAACTTGGTACTTGACACATGTTAACTGTTAGTGTGCTAACATTAACGTGCTAGCTTTTCAGATAATTTTGCAGGTATACACCCCAGAGTCATATAAAAATTGGTAATTGACACATACCGTATTTTTCGGAGTAAAAGTCGCACCCGCCGAAAATGCATAATAAAGAAGGAAAAAAAACTAATATAAGTCGCACTGGAGTATAAGTCGCATTTTTTGGGGACATTTATTTGATAAAACCCAACACCAAGAATAGACATTTGAAAGGCAATTTAAAATAAATAAAGAATAGTGAACAACAGGCTGAATAAGTGTACGTTATATGAGGCATAAATAACCAACTGAGAACGTACCTGGTATGTTAACGTAACATATTATGGTACGAGTCATTCAAATAACTATAACATATAGAACATGCTATACGTTTACCAAACAATCTGTCACTCCTAATCGCTAAATCCCATGAAATCTTATACGTCTAGTCTCTTACGTGAATGAGCTAAATAATATTATTTGATATTTTACGGTAATGTGTTAATAATTTCACACATAAGTCGCTCCTGAGTATAAGTCGCGCCCCCGGCCAAACTATGAAAAAAACTGCAACTTATAGTCCGAAAAATATGGTAACTGTTAGCATGATAACATCAACATGTTAATTTTAGCATGTTAGCTTTCTTAGCTAATTTTGCAGGTCTACACCTGAGAGCCACAGAACTTTGCACTTGACACATGCTAACTCTTCGCATTAAAATGTTGACATGTTTGCATGGTAACTTTAGCATGTTAATTTTCTTTGCTAATTTTGCATGTCTACTACACATGAGTCATATAACTTGGTGCGTGACACATGCTAACTTTTAGCATGTCAGCATGCTGATGATAGCAGGCAAGCTTTTTCAGCTAATTTTACTGGCACACGCTTTGAGGGTGTATATTTTGTGACTTAACGTCAGCAAAATAGCTGTTAGCCTTTCGTTCGACTTCAACGTTTCAGCATTCACACATTTTTTTCTTCAAATTGCATATTCTGGTAATTCCAATTATTCATCTATTTGGTAATTGGCACATGCTAACTGTTAGTATGATAACATTAACATGTTAACTTTGGCATGTTAGCTTTCTTAGCTAATTTTGCAGGTGTACACCTGAGAGTCACAGAACTTTGCACTTGACACATGCTAACTCTTAGCATTAGAATGTTGACCTGTTAGCATGGTAACTTTAGCATGTTATTTTTTTAGCTATTTTTGCAGCATTTACACAAAATTTATCTTGAAATTGCATATTCTAGTAATTCCAATTATTCATCTATTTGATTATACATGCCAGTATGATGCAATGCTTTACCCGCCTTGTATCGTGCAAGTGTACCCAATGAAACGTGTGTTTTAGTGACGTTACCAAAAAAAAGATACACATATCAAAGTAACCTTAGTATAGTTAATAAATAATGCATAGTACAACTTGGACCTCCACGTTATTGAAATCCATTATTTGCTTTATACCGTCATATTTACAGTAGATCAACAGAGAACAACATTCAAAAAGTGTTTCGAGAGAGGAAAAAAACGTTCCCAAGTCAGTTGAATTACACACAGAGCCATTCGATTAGTACAGTATGTTTTCATACACGTAAATACTAGATAGTTCATGTTGTATGTAACTATTTTCATGCTCATGCTTCTGCTGTTACAAGCAAGCTAGTACGGCTTTGCAAAGGCCACATGCACGTTTCCACTCGTCAGATTGGGGTCGTTCCCCCCGAACACCTGCACATATACTTTGCTCCAAATACTCTAAATGGAAGGTGGAACAGGTAGAAACATTTGTACTGCTGGCAAGTGACTTTTGTACTCATTTTCCTTCAATCTGCTTTTAATCGGTATTCAAATCACTGACAGGTTGAGTCTTTATCGACACATTTTTACATCCCTCCGTCGCTCATTAACACATCGCCATAAAAGTAGTGATAAACGACGCCGGTCGCAACAACTTGATAAGCTTTCACGTCGCAATTTCGACCTCTCGGCCCCGACGCCTCCCACACTCGGGTGCGGAAGTACTCAGACTGAGTTTTCAGGGTTTTGCCTTCAAATATCACCACGATTTGAAAGAAAACCACCGGAACGTGACTAAAAAGCAGACCTTGAGCTTTGAACGAAACGGGGGAGTGACGCATGATGTGGTATGCTTTGGATTGTGGTCTATTTGAAGGCAAAACGACGTCATTGGCGAAATACCACTGCACTTAAAACGTGTTAACCAATGTTTATCATTTAAATATTTTTTTTAAAGCTTTATCTTTGATGGTTTATACCTAATCTAGCAAAGTAGTATTATTTTACGACATGTACAGTAGATCCCCGCTATTCACGGGGGTTACCTTCCAAGACCACCCCACAAAAAAACACGAGTAATTGACACGTCAATAAAAATGTATATTCTTGACACTCTAACAAAGCCCTTCATTCTTCCAACACCCCTACTTTCTTAACGTCAACTATCTCCCCTGATTTTATACCGACATTTGCAATAAAAGTTATGACAGTAGGAAGGGCAGTCATACGGCTCCATTTGGCGCAGTTTACCTGACACATAAACATGACACATTGGAGGGGGGGGCACTATCGACTTTAGCCGACTCTTAAAATGTGTTTCGTGCCGTTTCTAACTTTGACCATACCTTCAGTTCTTATGCAGAGTGGCGCTTGCCGACATTTTCAGCAGACAAGCATTGCAATATGATTAACCCCTCCTCTTCCTCTCACACGAGATCCACCAATAAATGGGGCCACGTGAATACCTTCCCTACTGTGGATTAAATTCAGATCCAGGGTCTCTCCCGTTGTTAGCTCACGACGAAGGAAGCGCACAAGCTAAATAAATAGAAGCACCTGGTTGAAAGGGGATGTTTGCAACCTTCACGCTGATGCCTAGAGGGCGCTAATTTTCCAATTTGTTTCAAGCATTGTATGCCGCATTTTATATTTGTGGCAGCATCGGAGAAAGTTATGTGTAAGTTTCACTTTTGCATCTCATTGCCCATAACTGTGGTGCGTTAAAGGACCCTCGATTAAGGTAAGAACACAGAGTGGTCAATAGTCTTTAAAGACAGTGGGAGATGTAACTCCCAGGAGATACACTAGTAATATTATTAACATCATTGTAATGATGTATCAATATTATTATTATCCACTGATTATTATATTAGTATGTATATCAGCTAATCTCTACCTTACATTCTGAGGTAAAAAAATTAGACATGATAGGATTATAATCATATTTAAGTGAATACTTATACAATAACTTAAGTTATATTGAATTTGTTGGGATTTTTTTAAACAAAGCCAAATTATTAAAAGGGTGTATATCTAGATATGTTCTAGATATGTAAGGTCTGGGCGTTAAAACAATATCAATATCGCGATAGACACATAATCAATATCAATAAAAAATGCGTTCGATAAATAGTTCCGATATTTTTTCTTATGCTTTGTCAGAAAAAATATGGAAGTTGCAAAGCAAGGTTGGTTGCATGAACAAAGGCACTCGCTGTCTGGTAACCTTGCAAAACAGGAATTCATCAGTGAGCAATGGGAGTGACAGCTAACAGCCAATCACGTAACAGTATCAATTATCATTTTTGGTTGCGCCATCTTTTTGTCTTGTGTTTGATTCTTTGCATGGAGTGAGAAGAGAAAGTAAAACTGAGTGTTGCAGACAGCGAATAAATTGTGGATAGAACGGGGAAAAAAACCTCGACAATATATGAGTTTTTTGGATTTTTTAAAAAGAGACCATAGTCAGACCAATGTGGTCTGTAAATGATGCAAGGCGCTCGACCCCACTAACATCGTTAATACTACACCACCTTAGCCGCGCTCACCCTTTAGAGCACAGCCGTGATGTCTTGGCACTTAACCTGCAGAACATAGTTATTCTCAGGTTTCTCTGTTTACATTTTCACGTTATTTTTTAACACTTTATTAATAAGCATTTCATACATATTCTTTATTTATGCACCTTCATTTTAAAAGGTTAAAATTGAGTCTTCAATGTGATTTTAGAATTTTGTATACGTGTTTTCCATGCTTGTGTTGACATTCCTTTCCTTTTCTACCTTGATAACTGAGGGGATTATAATCAGGGGACAGTTACATTTTCACCCTTGTGTAATGTTCATATTGTTGTTACTCAGCCAGCGTTTGTGGGTCTGATGGACCCGTTGCATTTTGTGGCTTTTAATGCCTCACAATCAAACACTTTTATGTTCAAATACTCAACAGATGTTTACCTTATCCCAATAAACATCTGGGATAAGCTAATCAAACACTTTTATGTTCAAATATTGAACAGATGTTTACCTTATCCCAATAAACATCTGGGATAAGGTTATCAAACACTTTTATGTTAAAATACTGAACAGATATTTACCTTATCCCAATAAACATCTGTTCAGTATTTTAACATAAAAGTGTTTGATCATGAAGCATTAAAAGCCACAAAATGCAAAGGGTCCATCAGACCCACAAACGCTGGCTGAGTAACAACAATGTGAACGTTGCATGGAAAATTTATCTGCCAGTTTCTGCATCCCACAGGGATTCTTCTTTTGTGTTTCTGCACCTGCGGTTCCCACACAAGGTTGCAACATTGTTTGTCAACACTGTCTGCTCTCATTTTCCCGCACATTTGACCCTCTGATGTTCTGTGTACCTACACTGTGTCCTCCTCCTGTCTAGGCCTGCTGTGTGTGTGTGTGTGTGTGTGTGTGTGTGTGTGTGTGTGTGTGTGTGTGTGTGTATGTGTGTGTGTGTGTGTGTGTGTGTGTGTGTGTGTGTGTGTGTGTGTGTGTGTGTGTGTGTGGTACACAGAACATCAATTTCCACACTTCTATTAGCCCCGGGTCCAGTGGATCCGGACATCTTATATGTAATAGAAATGTGTAAGGGGGTTGTATGGCGTGTGGTCATTAAATAAATATGTATTCTGATATATGTTCTTCACAGAAAATGAGCCAAAGTCAGTGAGTCTCAGTTTGAAAAATTAATTAATTGTATCATTTTTCTTTCAATGAAAAATAAAAACGGGTCCCACAGACCCGAACACCACACAATATTTTTCTCCTGGTCCTTATTTACGATGTCATAAAAAAAATATCAGTTTTGATACGTGTTTTGAAAAAGCTAGCAAATCAATTGCAATTAGTTTTTTATTGCACGTAAACATGCCAAGGGTTTAGGTCCAGGGTGGGATTATGGCGGCTTCACAATTTGGTGCTGAGGCCCTGGACGTTCAGTAACTACGCCCAGGTGTAACATGTTTTTGTGTGATGTTAGCTAATGGTAGCAATTATTGAATGTATGACCATACTTGCCAACCCTCCCGATTTTCCCGGGAGACTCCCGAATTTCAGTGCGCCTCCCGAAAATCTCCAGGGGCAACCATTCTCCCGAATTTCTCCCGATTTCCACCCGGACAACAATATTGGGGGCGTGCCTTAAAGGCACTGCCTTTAGCGTCCTCTCTCACCTGAAAAGGAGACTATTATATATGTCTCCGTTATCCATAGGTTTATCTATAACCCATAAAGTAGGCAGGCACGGAGCTATTTCTCAGCGTGTGTACATTCCAGCCGGCACGTTAATACACTGACACACAACATCCGGATTCCCATCATGCATAGCTTCAAAACTACGGCAAGTAGTAATGTCCAAAAAACATAACAGAGACGAAGCAGAAGAACGAAGAATAGACATGGCGACGACGAGTAAGAAGAAGAAGTATGATTGGAAAAAATACTTTCAGTTCATCCAGGACAGCTCGAAGGGGAAGGGGTATGCTACCTGCACATTTTGTAGATCAGACTTCTCCACTTCTCCATTGAACACGGTGGCCGATAGTGATGGGATCGGCAGTTCTTTTGACTGTACTGAATCACTAGAATCAGTTCCTTGAATTGAGTCGTTCAAAAAATGTGTTCAACGAATCCCCCCTAGTACAGTACAGTGCAGACATTCGCGGTAGAAGCAGCAAATAGGGTGAACGTGAGTCCCTACACAGCTCTGTGCATGCAGTACACCAGGCAGTGAGTGACTGACACAGCGCCACAGTCAGCAAAGTTCAGTACGTGAACCTGAATCACTTCTGCAACAGCAGTTCTGTGTGCAGGTCGGCGAATTATGAGTCAGTCAGTAACAGCTTCCTCAGCGGCAGGTCTCGGTGTGTGTCAGTTCGCGAACGACACAAGCCCTCAGCACCCAATGAACGACGCGCACAGTGACTGAACGAGAGCCTCAATGTGACGTCCTCCTCCGCGACACAGTCAGTTCTCTGTGTCAGTAGGTTCGCGAGTCCTGATTCTGTCGTTCACTGAGTGATTCATGTCGTTAATCCGCGGTGAACGAATCGTTCGCTCAGTCCCTCCCCCCGCCCCCATGATGAGTAGCTGGCTGCGTCGTTCGCCGAAGTCGAGGGTTCAGTGAGTCACAGAATGCGCCATGGTCGCGGCAGAGCTCAACTGAACTGAGAAAGGAACGAATCAGTTCATGAAGTGATTCGGTTCAGTACGTTCACTCAAAAGATTTGTTCGTTCGAACGAATCGTTCGCGAACGACACAACATTAGTGGCCGAACGGATATACTCATTCATGAACGGATTATTTATATATATATATATATATATATATATATATATATATATATATATATATATATATATATATATATATATATATATATATAAGAAATACTTGAAAATATATACACCCCACTATCTCCCGAATTCGGAGGTCTCAAGGTTGGCAAGTATGTGTTTGACCCGCCTGAACACCAGACACATTTCTTGGGCTGATGAGAATGTTTTTATTACATATAGTTTGTTTATAATGTGAAAAACATAGACATTTAAAAAAACGATTAGATATGTTCTATTAATCCACTAATGCTACTATAAGCTAGCTGGTGGTGTTATATCTTTTGATTTGAAAAATGTCACAGCGAGCAAGTTGCAAACAACCCCTTTTAATCCCCAAATAGGTCTCACACACCTAATGAGCGCAGTTTGGATAAAAAAATGTACTCACCACTAACGAATGATAACAAAAGATGATCTATAGAACATATGGAATCCGAGTATGACTCAGCTTTTAGCCTAGCCGTCAAGCTAGCGCTACAACAGCACTTCTGTCTGCTCAGTGTTGCCAACTCCTCAGGTACGAAAGTCGCTATTGGCTGTCCTAAAAGTCGCTAGATGACGTCATCGCCTCATTTGCATATTGCATCGCAACGGACGCTGCAGGAAAGAAGAATAACGTCGGAGGAGAGATTAAAAAAGTGAGTTTTGAAAAATGCTCATTTGAATTAGAACTGCAATAGATTGTTTTCTTCTTTGAATTTAAATAAAGTTTGCTCTGCCTTGTTAGAGTAATTGTCAAGACTGAGTATCAAATCTGATCAAAAGACTGGAAGGTAATGAATGATGTGCGATACCACTGATTTTCTTTCCGATCCGATATCGCGTGAAATTCAGGCTGGTATTGGCGATATCGATCCGATACCGATACTTTGTGCAAATATACCTAATATGTACGTGTACGGTAAAATATAAAAAGTAGTGTATTTCAAGTGTTGCTGCTTTTGGGGAATCATCCTTAAAAAAAAAAAATCACAGGGCAAAACAAATGATACGTTATTCTGCACTGAATGCGTTATCTTATTCATATTCAAGGCTGTACGTAGAGACTCCTAATAGCCTATAATAAAAGGACACATGCTGTTTTATCAAACGAAGTGACTCATTTTAATTGCCAGTAATTAACTTTCTTAAACAAACAAATGACAGACTGAATGACTGAGCGTGCCGTTGCGCTTGCACATTGCGTACTTATCTAGGCGGAAGAAAAAATAGTTCCCACCAATCACATTGAATTAAGACAATATCTCAATGATTTAGTTACTTTCCACTGTGTTCCTGATAATAATTTACATTATCTCAATTAACTAAAGTATCACATTTTTTTTCTTCAAGTTAAAACTTTTGGAAGTAATATTCCAGCTTGCACTCGGAGCACCCATAATTTGTACTCTACAATGACAGGTGGCGCTGCTGAGTCAATTTAAGGCGGTCAGAGCTACGTTTTTTTGCGCATGGATGCTGTCGCCAAAAGTATTAAAAAAAAATAGCAGGGTGATGAGCAAAATGGCGGACAGAAGAAAGGGTGAACTTACAGGTTGAGCTTGTTTCCCTTCGTTGTAGATTGCGAAATATGGGTACTCCGAGTGCAAGTGTGGAATAATACTGCCAAAGTTTTAACTAGCAGAAAATCTTTTTTTTACTTGCAGAAAAGCATTTTTTAAACTTGCAATTCGTTCTTTTACTTACAGGAAAGTTTTGTTATACTTGCAGAAAATGGTTTCTATATGTGCAAAGCTTCCTTTTTTTTTTCACTTGTAGAAAATGTATTTTTTTTATGTGCAAAATGTTTTTAATTGAACATTTTTTACTCGCGATCTTTTCTTTTACTTGCAGAAAATAATGTTTATACTTGGAGAAAACTGTTTTTATAAGTGAAATTTTTTTTTTACTTGCATAATTTTTTTTATGTACAAAACGTTTTTTAATTGAAACATTTTATTTATTTATTTATTTTATTATTTTTATTTTTTATTTTTTGTCCTGTCCAGCTTCTCAGGCAACTCATATGGTTGATGTAGATGCCCATATCGTCTGTTCAGATTTACTCTACAAAAGAGAAGTGTAGGATACTTCTCTTGTTGCCTTATTTGTATTTGACTTTATTAATGTATTTCTATTATTTGGTGCAAAAAATATTGTTTTAAATAGAAAAAAAAAGTAATTTTTACTTGCAAATTGTTCTTTCACTTGCAGAAAATTGTTTTTATATTTGCAGAAAATTGTTTTTATACTTGCAAAGAATTGTTTAATACTTACAAACATTTTTTTTTTACTTGCAAAATTTTTGTTTACTTTCTAATCATTCTACTTGCAAAAATATTTGTGTACTTACAGAAAATGTAATCTGTTTTTTCTCACAGAAAGTTTTTTTTAAATGCAAAATGTTTTTTTTAATTGAAAAACTACTTTTTTCTAACTTGCGAGGTGTTCTTTTACTTAGAGAAAATTGTTTTTATACTTGCAGAAAATTGTTTTTATACTTGCAAATCTTTTTTTTACTTGCAGCGAATTGTTTTTAACTTGCAGAATTGTTTTTTTTTTTTACTTGCACAATGTTTTATAATTGAACAAAACTGTTTTTTTTCACTTGTGAATCGTTGGGCATGTTTATATTTGGAGAAAACTGTTTTTATAAGTGAAAATCTTTTTTTTATTTGCATAATTTTTTATTTATTTATGTGCAATACGTTTTTTAATTGAAAAAAATAGTTTTAAATAGAAAAAAAAAGGAAATTTTACTTGCAAATTGTTTTTTCACTTGCAGAAAATAGTTTTTATATTTGCAAAAAATTGTTTTTATACTTGCAGAAAATTGTTTAATACTTGCAAACAATTTTTTTTTACTTGCAAAATTTTTGTTTACTTGCTAATCATTCTACTTGCAAAAATATTTTTGTACTTGCAGAAAATGTAATCTTTTTTTTCTCACAGAAAATGTTTTTTTTTAAATGCAAATGTTTTTTTTAATTGAAAAACTACTTTTTTCTAACTTGCGAGGTGTTCTTTTACTTAGAGAAAATTGTTTTTATACTTGCAGAAAATTATTTTTATACTTGCGAATCTTTTTTTTACTTGCAGCGAATTTTTTTTAACTTGCAGAATTGTTTTATTTTTTTACTTGCGCAATGTTTTATAATTGAACAAAACTGTTAGTTTTTTTTACTTGTGAATCGTTGGGCATGAGTAAAAAAAAAAAAGGTGTTTGTGGAGTTTTGGCAGTAATTTCACTCCACAGATTGGGAAGTTGTATTGATTTATTTTAGCGTGAATAAAATCAACATTTACATTTTGCTCTGTAAACTATGGCGGAAACAGCGGGTATTTCATTTGCGGTCTGCTCTGACTGCAGCTGGGACTGCTGCGTGAGGCTACTGTCTGAAAAGGGGTTAATGAAAGCACTTGCTGCTTATTGAGGACGTTTACTGCAGGGAGAAAAGTGCTTTCATGACTCCAAAACATCTAAAAAAAAAGTCTGTAGATTTGTCGCTAATTGCTTGTTAACAGTTGGCAACACTGGTAGTGCCACGTCAATCTGCCTGACGGCTAGCTGTGACATGCGGTCGGTCCTAAGCTACAGTATTTATAAATGATTACTGACTCAGAATGAATGACAAGTATCATCTGCAAAAAATTAAAAAAAAAGACTGAAAAACAACTTATTTTTGGAGAAAAAAATACAACCAGTAATTTGTCAACAATAAAAAACTAAAAAACAATTTTGGGTGGATAAAAAATCTGCCAATTTGCAGGGATGTGAATGCTGAATGGCGAATAAGCACGGATCCACTGTACACTTGCTCGATTCTGGCTGAGAACGTAGGACATCATAATCCTTGACAATCATATAACAACTCCAAACCCTTGTGTTCGATTCCACAGCACCTCTCCATGTTTATAGCGCGAATACAAAAATAAACATGTTCCCACAACAAAATAGGATTGAAAGAGCTTCAGTGCGACATATAAAGTGTCCAGACGTAGGTGAAAAGCAAAAGTGGAAGACAATGTGTGTGAGAAAGGAGTGTTAATAATGTATAAAGCTATACAGAACATCTTTCATATTTAAACGAGGCTTCACTTATAAGTGACGAGCTTGCATAAATACATTTTGGGGGTGTCACGGCATACGCTGTATGGACAAAAGTCTTGGGACACATCTCAATGAAATTTGTCATCACAAACGATTGAACACTTGCGGGCACACTTTGGGAAGGCCCTATGTCTGTTCCCAATGCATAAACAAAGCAAGGGCCACAAAGGCATGCTTGGATGAGTTTGGTGCGGAAGCCCATAAATCTCGTACTGAGATTTTGAGCCCTCTCTCAGGTCCAACACCGGTGACCTCTGACCTCACAAATGGACATACGCCAGCTATTAACCTTGCATAGCAGCAAAAGGGATCTATATGAAGAGTTCATGCGCAAAAAAAAAAAAAAAAAAGCCATTTTGCGTATTTTTACTTGTGAGTACCACTAATTAGTTCACAGTACACCAATGTTTTTTAACCACTCATTAAATGGGCCGCCTAATATATCTCTTTCTCAGCTGTAATACACTTTCCCACCACTTGTGGCAGTAATGACAATCTCAAACAAAGAGAAGTCTAGAGCTAAAGTCAAAGAGAAATGTATTTTAAGCGCAAAAATGATGACTAAAATGCTGGCGCTGTATTCTCATTTGCACTCACATTTTATTGACAGTTTATTTAAAAGTATATGAATGTTACATCCATCCATCCATCCATTTTCTACCGCTTAATCCCTTCGGGGTCGCGGGGGGCGCTGGAACCTATCTCAGCTACAATCGGGCGGAAGGCGGGGTACACCCTGGACAAGTCGCCACCTCATCACAGGGCCAACACAGATAGACAGACAACATTCACACTCACATTCACACACTAGGGCCAATTTAGTGTTGCCAATCAACCTATCCACAGGTGTATGTTTTTGGAGGTGGGAGGAAGCTGGAGTACCCGGAGGGAACCCACGCAGTCACGGGGAGAACATGCAAACTCCACACAGAAAGATCCCGAGCCCGGGATTGAACCCAGGACTGCTCAGGACCTTCGTATTGTGAGGCAGACGCACTAACCCCTCTCCCACCATGCTGCCTTTCTAAAAATATATTAATGTTATTGTTCATTATTCATTTACCGTAGTTTAAATGTATTTATTTTAGCACTGCTTAATTGTATGTAAATTAATTTTTTCTCAGTTTTTTTGAGTCCCTTCTTTTGCAGTTTATTTGATTAGTATATATTTTTGCAATCGGCCTGACCTAAGAATTGATAATAATATTTGTGATGAACACATGCTTTCATATCATTTGAAAGGGTTAATCCTGTTATACTAATGCTATGCTAGATAAAATTTTAGAATACGATTAAATTCAAGAGTAAGATTACTAATTTAGTGGTGATATTTAAGTGGGACCCTCTGTAGTGGAAAAGCTTGGCCCTGAGGTCAAAAAGGTTAAGATTGAGAACAACCCCTAGTTTACACCATTGTCTACCGGTAGGTAAAATCGAATTTTCCGCAAAAGCGACTTATCTTCTTTCGCATTTAACTGCTGAATATTCCGTTTTACTTCAGAAAGTGACAAGCGCACATGTTCACTCGTTTCGCGTCTGTTTTGATTGTAACTAAAATAAAGCATCAATAATGAGTAACTTTGATGAAATCTGTGAGCGGATGGTGCCCTCGCCGAGTTGGCGCAAAAAGAGACGCTGTCCTGATAAATCTGTGGGAGTAAGAAAGGTCGACAGTGCGGTGGAAAAAATTGCCTGTGTACATAAAGCACAGGATATGTGTGTAGCGCCTACTCTCTCCAATGATGAACTGAATCATGTGTTTATTCTGCTGTTGCTGTCTTTTGATGCAGCAGTCAATGGTACAATGTCGAGATGCAGCGGTCAGTGTAAGGTGTTTGTTTGGACGGAATGCATTTATTACAGTGAAAAAAATGATCTGTTTTCAGGGTACTCTGTTTTTGCAAAGAAACGTTTAGACGTATGTTTTTGCTGCAAAATTTGTACAAAATTTCAAAAATTAAATTTTTGTGATAAAAGTTCAGTTTTCAAATGGAGACTATCATTTTGGTCGTTAGGAACGATCCAATTGCAACCCGCATCATCAAGATGGCTTTTTCATCAAAAAGCGCTACAAAAAACATTGATTTCCCCAAAACAAGGACAATCGGTTCTTGCACATTAACTCTTCATATTTTCTTGTAGGTCAGGGGTGTCCAAAGTGCGGCCCGAGTCGGTTTTTCTCATGTAAAAACTAAATTAATTCATCATCAGAGATATTTACACTATTTCGGCGATAACAAAAGCTAAGGTTTGCTTCCAATAACTTAACATAGCTTGCCCTTCATTGCATTGTTTTTTGCAGTATTAATGTACAAAATGTATCAAAGTACCGTCCCTCGTACATATTCTACAATTTTTTGGCAAGTTTGGACACCCCTGCTGCAGAATGGGCCGCTGTCCCAATACTTTTGTTCAGAAGGTGCATTCCCACTCCGTAAACTCTTTGGCATCCAGTTTCAATCTCATGTGACCACACGGTTCATGCATGTAAACAAAAGGTCGCCTCATAAAAAGCCTCGTTCATCCAGGCCTTTGGCTGTCACCGGGTTCCATTTTGCAGTGGGCTTATTGCTCGTATTGCCTGGGAAAATATGAACATAAACACATCAACAATTATATAAGCGTTGTGTATGAGACAAGAGGCAGCTTACTTGATTCGGGTTTGGCTTTTTGCACATCTGGCGTGTCTGCAGCGAGAGCGGCGTCCCGTCGCTCCGATGCACCCGCTGCTCGCGGCACCGTGGCCGACAGCAGCAGCGGCCTCTGGTTGTGGTACTTGAGACGGTACGTTTCCGTCATGCAGTTGTCCACGTTGAAGTACGTGGTGAGAGAGACCTCCTGAGAAGACGCCACCTGCTCGGCTCTGTACCCCGGCAGTCTGTCGTCGCTCTCGCACGACGACGGGGTGCTCCTTTCCGGTTCCGAGCCCGACTTGGAGCTGGCGTCCGAGAAGGTCCGCAGGCCGGATATGTCAGGCTTCCTGTGGGGGCTGACGAAGGATGAGGTGGAAAGGCGAGGGCTCGCTTGGAAGGGTTCTTGAAGCGTCCTGGAGCGGAACACGGCCTCGCTTGTTTCGCCCTGATGAGGGGAGAGCCGCTGGCCGGGTCGGAGGTGAGGAGAGCCTGTCGTGCTGAGCTGATGCTGACTGCTCAGCTGGAGAGGTTCTGTGGCGGCGTTGCCGGGGGGATGATAGGCCAGGGGGACGTGAGGACACTGCGAGTTGGGGGCGGCGGCGTCGTTGGAGCGGTAAGTCTCTCTTTCCTCAGGCTCGGAGAGAGCAAGGTCATCTGAGCTGTTCCACTCCGAGCTGCTGGTCTTTGTGACGTGCCTTGGGGCCGCGCTTTCCCCCGCGTGGCCTCGACTGCTTGTCACCTCCTGCTGCTCGCTCTGCCTGTTATCTGGAGCCACGCACTCTCGCTCTGAAGCCTTTCTGCTGTTGCTGGAAGTGTACTTGGACTTGCGCCTGCACCACAGTCACAGAGAATGACATCATCAATACTAAGGCAACATAACATGAAAAAGGCAACTGGACTTCTTCTTGGTCATCTAAAGGGGGCCTATGATAAATGTACTCTTTTCTGACTTAAAAATGTTGTTACAATGCTGGATGCTCGTGTTAGACAATGCCAAAGCATCCAATCACAAGGTTTGCATGCAATTTTGGATGCCTCTGTTCACAAGGTTTTGCAATCTGGCTACGTTGTGATGTCACAGTGAGGGGGAAGCACTTATTGAGACATTAAAAGGGTCATATTATGACATTTTCTACATTTAAAACACTTCCTTGTGGTCTACATAACATGTAATGGTCGTTCTTGTCATGTCTGTGTGACCATGTTTTGCATTAGTCATGTTTTGTTTAGTTTAGTTATTGGACTCTTTAGTTTCTGGCTTTTCACTCCCTTGTCTTGTTTCCATGGTTACCCATTAGTTTCACCTGTTCCACGTTTGGACTCATTGTGCACTCTTGTTTGTCACCATAGCAACCCATTAGTTTTCACCTGTCACGTCACGCACCTGTTTCACGTTTTGAGTCACGCACCTGTTTTCGTTAATCATGTCTGTAGTATTTAAGTTCATTGTTTTCAGTTTGTCTTCCTGGCGACATCCCGCATTTATGCTCTTCATACCCCTGTCACACTCTGTTAACCTCTGCGCACTTCATGCCATGTCCAAGTAAGTTTTCTTTATTCATGCCATAGTTTGCAAGTTTTGTTTCTTTGTTCACAGTTTCTGCCTATGTGCAAGTTTTGTTTTCAATAGCCTAGTTTTGTACCTCCGACATTGTGCGCGCTTTTTGTTTGTTCTTTTTTTTATATATATATATAGTGTTAAAATAAATCATGTACTCCCCTTCACGCCACATCTGGTCCAAATCTTTTGCACCTCGGGAGAACAAACCACGCCACAGTCCCAGTCGTGACAGTTCTTTGGTCAAAATTGTGCAAATATTATGTTTTACAGACCATTTTCAAGCCGCTTTCTCTTCAGAATATGCCGTTTTGTGTCTTATTTACGTGGCTCCACTTCGACTGCGTCTTCTCCCCGTCATCTTTGTTGTAGTTTTAAGCGCTTCCATATGGAGTCTACTGACAGAGAGAAGTTAGAAGTATAAGCTACTTTGCATTAGAAATGGCAACAGCGGAGGATGTTTGTATGAGCCAGTCTGCCCCACAACAAGAGGATAGTGAAAAAGGAGCTTATTGACTACAATGGCGGACTACAGCAAAGCAGTTTGGGTAAATCTATACAATATATGGATAATCCGCTGACGTCCCCAATGGCAAAAACGTCACCAATGGAGCAAAAACAAATGGCTTGTTTATCGGAAGTATGACGGAAGGCAAGATTGTTTTACCAAAGTGAAAACGTGGATCCCTTTGACAAGACTTCGGTCTTTAAATTCATTTTTCAAAAATAAATTGGAAAAACTTTTCCCCCACTCCCTTAACAGTCTTTGGAACAAAATTTTTAATAGCAGGAGTGTCCAAAGTGTGACCCAGGTATTTTTATTGTCCCACATAGAAATAAAATCAAACATTGCAAAATTAGAGTAAATGTACAACGTTAAGAGAAAAAACAAAAGTACCAATAAGATACAGGAACATAATTTTTTGGGGTGACTTAGACAAACTTTATTGATCCCCAAGGGAATTTGTTTGTTTGTTTTTTTCAGAAAGCAGTTTTAGTCCCCTGCATTTTTTACCATCCAAAAATAACGTTATGCTATTCAAAGAAGACAAGTCAAACACTAGTGCCAGGCGGAAAACGGCCCTTCAGGCTAAAGCTTGTTTCCCTTTAGACCGCCCACAGGCTCATTGATTGCCGTTCTGGCAGTGATGTTTCTTGCTAATAATTGACAGCACACAGCAGCTGACCAATCAGCAGCCAGATGCTCCAACGGGCAGTTTGAGTCGATGCAGGTGAAGAGACAAGTTGGCCTAAAAATAATTTGAATCACGAGCAATTAAAATAGAATAAAAACTAAAAACAAGAGGAGCCTTGTGCTTCACTTAAAAGGTAGCTATATTGTTGACATTTGGTATTTTTTTGCGGCTGTCACCACTAAGAGAATAAAAATGCTGATTACACCACTCTTGCATCAATCCCTGGTAACGAAACGATTAAGATCCCAGTATTTTGTTTCAGAGGACATGGTTCGAAACCCCAGGCAGGTCATACAAGGTAAACATTAAATAAATTATCATTCAATCTTGACAAAAAACGAATTGAAGTTATTTATGTAATTCTATTTTTGTTTCAAAAAATAGATTATTGAACAAATTGTATACTATGTATTCACGCATCAAATCCCTTCAAACCAAGCCGCACCACTGTACTCAAGCTGTACTGTGCTGCCCCCTCAACAAATCCATATTTCATCTCTGTGGAGATATAAGTTAAGGGACTCCACCAGAAAGTTTTGTTTGGTCTTTTGGCTGAATGCTAAAACCGTATGAAACAGCCATGACTTGGAATGTACAGAACTTAAACGAGGTTCATGACAATCCACTTAACAAGATAAATACCTTGAATTTGGACTGCACTTTAGATGTGAATGTGAAACTGGGTCGTGGTTCTTTCCCTGAGGTTTTGCCTGATGTTTACCTGCAACACATAACAAAGGTGAGGTTGAAAGTAGAAGATAAAGAGAGCATGACTCTATTCACTGAGGTCAATATTGAGTTAGAAAGGTACCATATTTTCATATTTTACTTCAATTAAAGTCCCACTTTTTTCGTAGTTTGGCTGGTCCTGCGACTTACAGTCAGATGTGACTTACAGTACATATCAAAGTTCACCATGATTTAAAATGTTAAGTTATAGTGACATGAGCCAAGGAGTAAATATTAAGGTCTATAGCCGCAAAAAGTGCACTCAAGGCTTGTGACAACTATATGTTGTTCCTGTACCAGTGGGAAAAAAAATAACTGAGAAAAAATAAAAATGCCTCCAAAAATAAAATCATATTCTGCTAAATTACAAACTGCAGGTAGTAAAATATGAAGCCAAAAAAAGGTAATTGAGCAGCATAAGTAAAGTGACAGAACATGTAACCTGTTATGTCTTACAGAACATTAACAAACATAAATTAGGAATAACTTATATATTTTTTGATAAATGCGACTTATAATCCAGTGCGACTTGTACAGTATATATTTTTTTCTCTTTTTGGAGCGTTTTGCCTGGTGCAACTTATACTTCGGGGCAATTTCTAGTCCGGAAAATTCAGTAAAGTAATTAATACGCAGTAATTATACAATTAGTCACATTATCTGCGTAACTGAACTAAAATAGGGACGTTATATAGGTTTTAGTTCTTCATTTTTGGAAACTGGGAATATTTAATGAAAAGTACAATACAATTATTATTGATTGATTCTGAATAAAATACAATTTAACAAGTGAAATAGGTAGATAAATAGATTCACTCCTATTTTTTTTTCCTGGTTACGTGGCCACTTGTTGCTAGGTAGAATTTGTGCAGGTCTAAAGGTACTGCAGTTGGACCTCATTCGTCGTTGGTAATACGGTCCAAAATATCTGAAAATTTAATCGTATGAAAACCCAAGCAATGTATGTATATTCAATTAATTAAACAGACACACAAAATATACCATAAAACACATTTTGTAGGGAATAATGACACTTTTACATGCAGGAAACAATCCAAATAATGTACATATAATTGATGAAAGAAAGAAAGAAATGAACATTGTGAAGGTAACAACCTCGCGAACGCCACTTTCGTACTTGTTATAAATTCTTTATTGAATTCAGTAATGTTTCTCACATTTATTTTTTATCAAAGTGCTGTTACTTG